>NC_137137.1:1042500-1097500 GCF_949319135.1 Squalius cephalus
CCAGAAAACAGGACATGATATCTTATGGCATTTTACTACTTTAGTAAATGCATCTTGATTTAAGTATTTTTTGATATTTGGACTGGAAACAAGACAAAAAAACTAAGTAAGAAAAGCATTTTTTTTCCATGTATATGAGAATGTTACTTTGTTCTCAGGAATGTTCTGAAACTATTTAGAAAAAGTTCGATGAACGATTCAAATGATGTTTTTAACACAGTCCAGATTGTGCCGAACTTTGAGAGAGCGTTCCCTGTTCGCTGGGTAAGTCTTTTTGCTTCTCAAGTATCTTGCTTTGAGAATGTTTCTCTATTTTCTGACAGAAAAGCAGACTCACCCCGAGCGTCCAGTCCCTGGTCCATGACCCCGTGCTTGACCTTCATGTGGCGGGTCAGGTTCCCCTTCAGCGTGAACTTGCTGGCGCAGTAAAGACATTTGAAGGGTTTGCTGTCAGAATGCAAGTGCATGTGGCCCATCAGATTATGCATTCTGTTAAACTCCTTTCCACACAGCTGTAAAGAGAGCAACTATTCAGATATAGATATCTGTGACCCGATCAAGCACTAGTGAAGCTTTAAAGTGCTCTTCATTCCTGACTGATATTCAGAACATTGCTTTCATCGCTGATCAGGACAATAATGCACTGGAGAGATTCTTTTCTTAACATGCAGGTCACAGTTTCACGCTGATTTTTAGTTGCTCTGTGAAATCCAGTCATTCCATTTGACCGTTCGCAAAGACCCGCCCCCTTTAGTTACTGTTGCTATGTCCGACAAGCCACGCCACTCTCACACACACCATGTTCTCACACACTTAAACACACATCGCGGAGCAGAGAGGACACTGACAACACACTGACACACAGGACAGGCCAGGGTACTTCTGATATGAAACAAAGTCTCAAATTTGGTCATTTTTGTAAAGAAATGTGAACAATAAATATCGTTTTGTGTCTCTTTAATGTGTCTGACAGATCGCTCAGTTAAAGCGGCTCGTGAACCATCATCTCTTCCTTCTAGTTCATTTATAGCATCAAATAAACATGAATGAACATCAGAAGGAATGTTGTTTTAAAGACGTCAGGACACGCCGTTTATCAAGTTCAGATCCTCCAACGTTAATCTACTAACTCTCTCTTTGTTGGACAAAAATGGCGGATTCAGCAGATGGCGGATTATGATTGGTCAGATCGCCTGTCAATCAAACTCCTTGCGAAGGATTACGCGGATGGCGGATTATGATTGGTCAGATCGCCTGTCAATCAAACTCCCTGCGAAGGATTCGGCGGATGACGGATTATGATTGGTCAGATCACCTGTCAATCAAACTCCCTGCGAAGGATTACGCGGATGGCGGATTATGATTGGTCAGATCACCTGTCAATCAAACTCCCTGCGAAGGATTACACGTATGGCGGATTATGATTGGTCAGATCGCCTGTCAATCAAACTCCCTGCAAAGGATTCGGCGGATTATGATTGGTCAGATCGCCTGTCAATCAAACTCCCTGCGAAGGATTCGGCGGATGGCGGATTATGATTGGTCAGATTGCCTGTCAATCAAACTCCCTGCGAAGGATTCGGCGGATGGCGGATTATGATTGGTCAGATCGCCTGTCAATCAAACTCCCTGCGAAGGATTCGGCGGATGGCGGATTATGATTGGTCAGATTGCCTGTCAATCAAACTCCCTGCGAAGGATTCGGTGGATGGCGGATTATGATTGGTCAGATTGCCTGTCAATCAAACTCCCTGCGAAGGATTCGGCGGATGGCGGATTATGATTGGTCAGATTGCCTGTCAATCAAACTCCCTGCGAGAGGTCAATTAGAATCTCTCGATGTGAAAGTGACTGTCATTACGTGTTTGACCTTGACATTTTAACCTTTAACCAGTGTTTTTGTCTTGTTTCCCGGTACAAATATCAAAACATTCTTAAATCAAGATTTTATTTATTTTTGAAACATTCTTGACTCCATTGTCAGATATTTGTTCTTGTTTTAAGCACAAACTCACTTCATTTTTCAGTCATTTTGCTTCTTCTCCAGTAAATGTCTCTTGATTTAAGAATGTTTAGATATTTGTGCTGGAAAACAAGACAGAAACACTGAGGAAGAACACGAATATGTTGAGTAACTGGCATTTCTCACATAATATGATCTGATGTTTTGTTTATTGTTGCTCTGCTAACATGAGTTGTGCTAGAGTTGCTGTATTGCATTGATGATCATTAAACGTGGATCTTTTGCTTATATGAACACGCCGCAGCCTCTCACTGCACATATCTGAAAGGCAAAAGAGCATGAGAGTTTCTCTGGACAGATTCTGTCCTTCCTCTTTATTCTTTTTTTTATTAGGGTGGTCCTTTCCTTTCCTTCAGGAGGATAGAGGGACTGTAAACTGTCCGAACGGACCGTGAGAAAACAGGAAGAGCTCCTGAGCACAAGAGAAAGCGAGATGAAATCTATTTGTGGGCTTGTTCTCGGGGGACGAGAGAGCCATTGTTACACGCTCAGTTTGTGCAGCGAATATCCTTCCTACAGACGAGGAGACACTCAACTGCCAAAATACAATCTGGTCTTCGTTTGGACGCATGTTCGAGACCAAGGTCACACGCGTTTCACAACAACCAAGACTCATTGAAGAACTGATGCACATTCACATCCATCCCTCCACTTTAAACCATTAGAACAGCAGAACCTCCTCTCAAAGTTACGAACAAGCGTTCCTCCATCTTCTCGTGTCGGTCAAAAATGACAGAATTTTTTTTTTATTTCAATGAAATTAATGTACTATATTTGAGTTTGATAATGTTTTGTATTTTTAGGGGATTTTATAATACTACATTTACATTTAGATTTAAATTTAAATCACTTTTATTCACTTTTTAAGCATAGACCTGAAAATTAAATTTCCAACTTAAACTGGTAAATCTTGAACGCTTTAGAGCGACAGACTGAAGTTTGATCTCTTCTCAAACACGACACTCGGCAGATTATTGATGAAGTGAAAAAAGTTTTAAAAAGGGAACTTAAAAAAAAGTTACAGAATTTTACGTTTATTGTTATGAAAAATGTGCAAAAATACTATTTTCAATTTTTATATGAAATATATATTTTCAAAAACATGTTTTACTCTAAAACTGTGAGAAAATCAAAGCCAAAGTTGTGTTCAAAATGTGAGGTTGATATCTCGTTCCTGAAGCGTTCTTGTTCGGCTGCAGTTCCAAACGCTTCCACTAGAGGAAACTCGTCTCATTCATTTCTAATGCGCTCGTTTTTGTGTGACTATTGTTTTCAGGATCAAAAAGGACCGAAGAGCACCAGAGGGTAATGTTCTCAAAATATTATTCATTTGTGTCATTCATGGAGCATCTAAAACTATTAATTTGGACTTTCATCTAATGTTTATTCAATGTTGCTACTTGTTTCAGAGAATATTTAAAAGTAACGTTCACATAATGTTTGAAGAATGATACAATGTTTCCAGTACATTCGCATCGCCGAGAAACATTTATAAACTGGATGTTCAGAGAACATCAAAGTTTTCATAACTTAATAAACTGCAAAAAATGCTTTTCTTACTTACGGTAGTATTTTTGTCTTGTTTCCAGTACAAACATCTAAACATTCTTATAAATCAAGATGCATTTTCTAGATGAGTAAAATGACATAATAAATTCTATCTTGCTTTCTGATAAAATGAAATAAAATTAAGTGAGTTTTTGCTTAAAACAAGCAAAATTATCTGCCAATGGAGTAAGAAAAACTAAAATATTGTTTTCCATTTGTATTAAGTTTTTTTTCTTTCTTGAATTAAGAATTTATTGAATTAAGATTGAATTAAGTTTTCCATTTGTATTGAGTTTTTTTTCTCACCCCATTGATAAGATAATTTTGCTTGTTTTAAGCAAAACCTCACTTCATTTAATTTTATTTATTTTTATCAGAAAACAAGATAGAATTTCTCTAATGTCATCTAGTAAATGCATCTTGATTTAAGAATGTTTAGATATTTGGACGGGAAACAAGACAAAAATACCAAAAGTAAGAAAAGCATGTTTTGCAGAGTTTTTGTGTTTGCTGAAAGCATCTTTTGGAGTGTAATATCAGCTCTGGTTGAGTTGTGATTGTGAAAGTGAAAGCAGGGACGCACCTTGCACTTGTAGGGCTTGATGTCGGAGTGGACGATCATGTGGGCCTTGAGCGTCTGCTTCTGGACGAAGCTCTTGTAACACAAGTGACACTGATACGCCCGGATGTTGGTGTGGATCAGAACATGACGCTTCATGTTGGCCAACAGCGTAAACTCACGGCCACAGATACGACACTTGTGCTCCTTCACTCCCTGCAACACACACACACACACACACACACACACACACACACACACACGAGGATCAACCAAACCCAACCGTTCAGAAAATCAAGATGCATTTACTGGAGAAGAAGCGAAATGACTGAAGATATTAAGACTGAACGATGAATCAAAATGAAGTGAGTTTGTGCTTAAAACAAGAACAAATGTCTGACAATGGAGTCTTCTTAAGATTATTTTTATGACTCCATTGGCAGATTTTTGAGGTTATTTTGAGATTTGAGAATGTTTGGATATTTGTGCTGGAAAACAAGACAGAAACACTGAGGAAGAACATCTTTTTTTTTTTGTGTGCAGAAAATCTAAAAATGCTTTCAAAAATAAATTTTTACTCCCAAATAATTACAAAATAGATTTTTCGTTCACACTTTAGTTTAGGGTCCAATTCTTAATATTAACTTTGCCTCAATAAACCTATACTTACTGGTTATTAATAGTTAGTAAGGAAGTTGTTAAGTTTCGGATTGAGGGATGTAGAATATGATCATGCAGAATAAAGCATTAATATGTGCTTCATAAGTCCTAATAAACAGCAAATATCCTAGTGATATGCATGTTAATAAGCAACTAGTTGATAGTGAGAATCAGACCCTGAACTAAAGTTTAGGTATTTGGTGCATTAATGGATCATGCAGAATAAGGCATTAATATGTGCTAAGTGCTTTATAAGTCCTAATAAACAGCCAATATCATAGTGATATGCATGTTAATAAGCAACTAGTTGATGGTGAGAATCAGACCCTAAACTAAAGTCTGATTCCTCACCTTGTGTGTGTGAGAGTGTGTGTGACAACTCTGAGCCTCCTGATCCTATTGGTCCAACAGCCTGGCAGTTCTGATTGGTTCTCCTATACTAATTGACCCTTCGCAGGGAGTTTGATTGACAGGCAATCTGACCAATCATAATCCGCCATTTTAGTCCGACAAAGCGGTCAGGAGAGTTAGTAGATTAACGTCAGAGGATCTGAACTTGATAAACGGAGTGTCCTGATCAAAAATGAACTAGAAGGAAGAGATGATGGTTCACAAGCCGCTTTAACTGAGCGATCTGTCAGACACATTAAAGAGACACAAAACGCTATTTATTGTTCACATTTCTTTAAAAAAATGACCAAATTTGAAAGGTGAGACTTTGTTTCATATCAGAAGTACCCTGGTGTGTCCTGTGTGTCAGTGTCAGTGTCCTCTCTGCTCCGCGATGTGTGTTTAAGTGTGTGAGAACATGGTGTGTGTGTGTGAGAGAGGTGTGGCTTGTCGGACATAGCAACAGTAACTAAAGGGGGCGGGTCTTTGCGAACGGTCAAATTGATGATTAGCTAGAGTATTAAAGAGTGATGTGCATAATGTGGGACACGCACTCTCAGAATTGGATCCTAAACTGCAAAACTGCTTTTCTTACTTAGTATTTTTGTCTTGTTTCCAGTCCAAATATCAAAAAATTCTTAAATCAAGATGCATTTACTAGAGGAGTAAAATGACATAAGATATTATGTCCTGTTTTCGGGGGGAATTAATCAAAATTAAGAGAGTTGATGCTTAAAAAAAGCATAATGATCTGCCAATGGGGTCAGAAAAATAATAATTTAAACAGAAATAGATTATTTTTCTCACCCCATTGGCAGATCATTTTGCTTGTTTTAATCAAAAACTCACTTCATTTAGATTAATTCTCCCGGAAAACAAGACATAATATCTTATGGCATTTTACTACTGAAGTAAATGCATCTTGATTTAAGAATCTAATATTTGGACTGGAAACAAGACAAAAATACTAAGTAAGAAAAGCACACACTAAGAAATATGTGTGTGTGTGTGACTCCTCACCTTGTGTGTGAGTGTGTGTTGCTTGAGATGATGCGACTGCACGAACTCCATCCCACACTCTCCGCAGATGAAGGGCCTGATGTCCTTGTGCTTCATCATGTGATTCTGGAGCTGACTGGGATACTGGAAACTCTTCCCACACTCTCCGCAGTCGTACGTCACGGGCCCTCGGTGCGTCGTGAGGTGTCGCTTGAGCTGCGCGAGCGTGGGGAAGTCGAGCCCGCACTCCACACACACGTTCTCCTGCCCTCTCTCGTGCTTGAGTGTGTGTGTGCGCAGCTCGCTGGGATACGCGAAGCCTCGTCCACACACTCCGCAGCTGAAGGGCTTGACCTCGCTGTGCTGCATCATGTGTCTCTTCAGGTGACTGGTCTGTGTGAAGGCTTTCTGACACACTTGGCACTTGTGTGGGCGCGCGCCCTGGTGTGTGAGCATGTGTGTGTGAAGGTGGCTCAGCTGCTTGAAGAGCTTCCCGCAGAGATCGCACCCGTGAGGTTTGATCCCGCTGTGTCCGAGGATGTGTGTGATCAGGTTGTACTTCGAGGTGTACGATTTCTCACACATCCGGCACTTCCAGCGCTTCTGATCGCCCACGTTTACATAATAGCTTTCGTCCACGTTGACGTTTAGCTTCTCCGTGGTGGCGTCCGGATTCCTGTGGCGTAACCTCGGGTAGAAGGGATTCGTCGAGTTGGGAAGGAGGAACGGGAACGGCACGAGGCTCGGATGGAAAGGAGGAAAGTATGGATTGGGAGATCGGATGAGGAGTGGAGATGGAGGCCACATCGGAAGCTCTTGTTTCACGTGAACGACGCGATGAAGCCGGAGCCGGTTGAGGTCGATCATCTCAGGGATGAATCTGTGAGGTTGAGGAATGACGGGACGAGGAACGGGATACGGGAGAAGAGAAAGATCAACGCTTCTGCAGGGAAAATCCTCCGAGCGCTTGCTTTCGCTCGCCTTTGAATCCATGATGAAGGTTTTCTACACGTTCTTCGGATGTTGAACACTGTCCATCACACGCCTGCGGAAACACAACACAATGATTTAGTGCATTGAGATTCATGCATTTTGCATTGCATTCAAGATGCATGTGTTTGATCAGGGAATCGAACCCATGATGTTTCTGTCTCGTTCTCCAGCACTAATATCTAAACACTCTTAAATCAAGAGACATTTACTGGAGAAGAAGCAAAATGACTGAACAATGCATCAAACTGAAGTGAGTTTGTGCTTAAAACAAGAACTGATATCTGACAATGGAGGGAGACCTAATATCTTCAGTCATTTTGCTTCTCCAGTAAATGTCTCTTGATTTAAGAATGTATTTGTGCTGAAACTAGACAAATATGAATATATGAACTGAACTTCACTGGCTTGCTTGTAAACTACAACTATAAATCCAGTTGTTCCGGTCATTCTGGTTCAGCAAACACCAGATTTGTTCGTTTGTGTTGTTTAACCCTGTTGGTGTTTGTTGGACAGTGTGAAACAAATAGATCCATCTCTTCCTCTCTGTTGTTCCTCTGTGTTTCACTTTCACTGCATTAGGACGGGAACTTCTCTTTTTTATCATAATCTATTATCCTGTGCTCTCACTCGATGTGTTTAATACAGTAAAACTCTCTCAGACGTCTGTCAGTCATCAGTGTGGAAATAAAGCATTGAAAATAAGCCGTAACTAAACACTTGTTCTGCTTTACTCAGATTAATGACGACGGACACCAACACTGACAGCAGGAATAGAAAATATCCAGGGAATCACATGCATAATCATATTTACAGAACACTACGTGCCCTAAAAGCATTTTATAGTTCGATTTTTCACACAAAACACGATTATTTAACATGCATTTTGAATGTTAAATGCATTTTGCATGTTAGATCATATTTGCATGCCAAAAAGCTGTATTGCATATACACTCAAAATGAAGAAATTCTGTTTTGCAGGAAATCTAAAATAATTATATTATCTGAAAAATGTTGTAGGTCCATTTTTTTGAGTGCAAGTCATTAAACTCCCTCTGCAAGTGATGTTTTCAGCATCTGAGCGGATGAACATTTGAGCTTTTACAGATATTGATTCATAAGTGCAACACCTCCACCTGTAACGCGCATCGGCTGGCCTGAGTGTGTGTGTGTGTGTGTGTGTCGCGTCTCTTACCTGTCTCCTGCTCGGCGCTCCTCACAATGAGCCTCCAGCCTCTCAAACAGCATTTGAAGTGACTTAAGAAAGAGAACAGGAACAATCACTTTGTTCTCATTTTTCAGATGAGTACCTTCGCAGAGAAGGAAGGAAGGGAGGGAGAGGAAGTCAACAAGCCTGTGCTTTCCTGCACGAAAATAAGGAAACACTAGATACACATCTCCATTCCTCTTCGAAACACTGCGAGGACCGAAGCGGGAGATCAGACCTCAAACACACCAGAGATCTCAGACTTCGAACCCTCGACATCGAGTCCCACTGCAGCAAACCACCCTGGGTGTTGACCTCTGACCCGCACACACCATTCTACACCACTGTCCTAGTTATATGGCATTGTGTTTTATTTTCAGCATTATTCATTTCTTCACAGAATGCATATATATATATATATATATATATGAGGAAATATAGAGAACTAAAACTTTTCGAAAATATATTTGTATAGATTTATAGTCTTAGTATACATTTTGAGTAAATGTAATTGTCATAATTGTTTTATATATATGTATATGACAATAAAATATGAGGAAATACAAGTAACTAAAACATTTAAAAATTATATAATTTTTTGGCCATTTTTTAACTATATATATATATATATATATTATACACACACACACATATATATATATATTTATATATATTTATATATATACTCACATATATTATACACACGCACACACACACACACACATATATATACTCACATATACACACATTTATATATACACATACATATACTATATACACACACACACACACATATATATATATATATATATATATATATATATACAGTATACACACAGACACACACACACACACACATATACACACACACACACACACTATTTTGAGCTGAAACATGTTTTCATCGACACAGAAATGATGCAACTGTTCAGTCCTGTGTAATCCTGTGATCTAATCGAGCTCATCGTCTGGAAGAGTGTGACGTCCTGTAGAGATGTGTGATTATACTCATTAATAAAGGCTTATTACAGTTTTTTACAATTGCTAACACACTAAAATGACATGCACAGCACAATTATTTACACTGACACACAGACAGCAAAACCTCTTCTCAAGTCTCCAAAAGTCTAAACACATTTTCTGCTTTACACACATTTTGCAATTCAAAATGGCACTTTTTAAACACACTGAACACGGTTATAACACACACAATCTGACATAAAGTCACAGGTTTGCCATTTCAAAACACTGCCACTAAAAATGACACTCGATGATCTGATTGGCCGATACATGTGTCGCCTGACCAAACACCTCAATGGTTAATGTTAACGCTTCAGTCTTTTTCAGTTTACTGTTTTCTGTGAGCATATTTTTGTTCAGTCCAGTGTAAATATTTCTGCATATGTTGCACTGACTTGTTTGGTAAAAAATAAAACATAAATGTTTCAACAGGCATGTGTGTGTGTATCTGCAAATATTTCTGTGCATGTGAACAATCAGAAGAATTTTCTAGAATTTGAACTATTTTAGTATCAGGGCAAAGCATACTGAAGATGAGAGTGCTCTTCATTACGCCCAACAGTGTGTAGTTGCTTAGACAGAACTCTGCTAATATGAATGAAGGGCCATTTCCTGCAAAAGTGTGATTTTGATAATTCTATATGTAGTTTTAGTTGCAGTGCTTCATTTTGCAGGAGGTATTTTGCAGTTTGGGTGTGTGGTTTTGTGAATTGTGTTAAGTATTTTGATAAAACCAGCCTAGTTTGCAAAATTATGTGTTAGCAATTGGAAAAAACTGTAAAACAGTAAACCTCTAGACCAATCAGACGTCTCAAAGCTGAGGAGTGTGATGTGTGAGAGACTCGATCTAATGATAGAAGAGCAGTTTTACCCTCCAGTGACCTCCTGTGTTCCTCTTTCACACACTGACCCCAGTTCATCAGTCAAACAGATCATCAGATGTGTGTGTGTGTGTGTGTGTGTGAGACGCTATTAAAGGGATAGTTCACCCAAAAATGAAAATTCTGTCAGTAATTACTCGCCCTCATGTTGTTCCAACCCCGTAAGACCTTCGTTCTTCAACACAAATTAAGATATTTTTGATTAAATCTGAGAGTTGTCTCACTCCTCCATAGGCTTCTAGGTGACCGAAACTTGCTGGCCCAGAAAATGTATTAAAGACATTGTTAATATAGTCCAAGTGACTCCAGTGGCTCGATCTTAAGTTTATAAAGCGACGAGAATACTTTTTGTGCGCAAAAACAAACAAAAATAACGACTTTATTCCACTTTTCATTTCCTTCTCTCTGGGCCTCGTGTCTTTTCACGTAGTGTTTAAGCGTAGCGCGTCTGTGTTGTACGTCACCATGTATCACACATGACCAGCGTCGGCCAATAGTGAGCCTACGTGGTGACGTACAACACAGACGCGCTGCGCTAAAACACTACGTGAAAAGACCCGAGGCCCAGAGAGAAGGAAATGAAAAGTGGAATAAAGTCGTTATTTTTGTTTGTTTTTGCGCACAAAAAGTATTCTCATCGCTTTATAAACTTAAGATTGAGCCACTGGAGTCACTTGGACTATATTAACGATGTCTTTAAAGGGGGGGGGTGAAATGCTATTTCATGCATACTGAGTTTTTTACACTGTTAAAGAGTTGGATTCCCATGCTAAACATGGACAAAGTTTCAAAAATTAAATTGTACGTTTGAAGGAGTATTTCTGTGCCAAAAATTGTCCTTCCGGTTTGTCACAAGTTTCGGAAAGTTTTTTTCGAGTATGGGTATGTGTGACGTCAGATGTAACGGAATTTCCTTATATGGGTCCTAAGGGCACTTCTCCGGTAAGATCGCGGGCGCGCGCGCACTCTTAGACCAGAGCAAGATAGCGAAAGCAGTTCGCCATCAAAGCGCCCTGCCCGGCTTTTGGGAACCCAATGTCACCAACGAAGTGTGTTTTTGGTTGCCAGGGCAAGACAACCCTGCACAGATTCCCAAAGAACCCAGCGTTAAGGAACCCGTGGATGGAGTTTGTTTTTTCTGAGCATAAACGGAGTTGTGTAGACTGTTTGTTCCCTGCATTTCGACGATGATTGTTTTATAAACAAAGCCCAGATCGACGGATTTGCAGATCGTCTAATGCTTAAGGATCGAGCAGTCACAATGATAAAGGTTCGGTGAGTAAAACTGCTTCTATTGTCTCTGTGTGTTGTTACTAGCTCGGCGCGTTAGCACAGCTTTAGCTCCGCCCACAGGGCCCGCCTCCAGCCGCTCGTTTTTTTCCGGAAAGACTCGGTACAGCCTATCTTTCTTTTATAAATATAAAACTAAAGACTTTTTGGAGATATGAAGGATGCAATACTACTCTATAGGTACTCAAGATTAACAGGAGATTGAGTGAAAATGAGCATTTCACCACCCCCTTTAATACATTTTCTGGGCCAGCAAGTTTCGGTCACCTAGAAGCCTATGGAGGAGTGAGACAACTCTCTGATTTAATCAAAAATATCTTAATTTGTGTTGAAGATGAACGAAGGTCTTACGGGGTTGGAACAACATGAGGGTGAGTAATTACTGACAGAATTTTCATTTTTGGGTGAACTATCCCTTTAAAGCCCCTGATTAATTACAGTCTCATTAGTGTGAAGATGATGAAGCCCTGTCACTGTCACGTGAGCATATAAACCTCAGACAGATTCACTCCTGATACAGTAAGTGTCTTTATCAATGTTTCTCTGTGTGTAACAGTGAGTGTTTTGTTGCTGTGTGTGTGTGTGTAGATGTCTGGAATCAGTGTGTGTGTTCCTCTGCTGTACACGTCTGCTATATCTCCAACTGTCCTGTAAGTGAGGCGAAAACCAGTCAACACATAGTCATTCATTTTATCCCTTAAAACTCATCTTTGATCACCGAAATTACATAATTTTTTTTCCTTAAAAAAAATTCATGCCTTAAAATAGCTCGAATGTAACTCAACACCCTTGCCTCATTTAGTATGCGCGGTTCTATTAATATGCAAATGAGCCCCGCCTCCACTCATCACAGCAGCGGGTACGTCTACATTAATCCGGATACATTTGAAAACGGCGTTTTCGATTATAAACCTCTCCGTCCACAGTAGCGTTTTCAGGCGTTTTCAGTGTGGATGAGAAACTTTTGAAAAACGCCTGAAAACGCTAAATTCACCTTTACTGCGCATGCGTAAAACCCCACAAAAGATCACTGATATGATTGAGATGGAAAAATAAATAATGAAGTTATCGCGCAATTCTTCTGACAGGATAATTTTATTTAGTAAAATATCTCACCATTCACTGATGCGGTCCAGGTCGCCCGCAGTCTCCATATGTTTGGTCTAAAACGCTAAAACTGCTCTCATTGCCGCAGGACAGCAAATGTGAGTAAATTCTGTCATCTTTGCAGGACTGTGATATAAGAGTGCGCAATGTAGAATATTTTAAGTGAACAGCACTTAATAGGTAGCCTGGTTAAAACCAGACCATTCTCAGTAGTAACTGAGTTATGGTCTGGCAAAGCTCCATAGACAAATCATTTCCAAAGGGGCGTCACCAACGGACGTCGCTCAATCAGAGCGATCGTCATCGTGTAGGCTAAAGCCATCTGCCCTGCGTCCCAATTCGCCTAAGTTACACTACGCCATAAAAGTATGTACTCTTTTTGTGAAGAAAAGGTATTTACTTTTGAATGTGTAGCAAAAAAGTAGGCAAGCTTTGGGACATACTACTTCGTCATCTTTATCGGACGGATCTGTCGCGTGCATCCTGTCACTTAAACTGCCCTGTCAATCATCTCGTCACAGTTAAAATCCTCTATTAAATCTAATTTAATTTCCTACCGTTTCGGAGAGAAATGTAGTAGCACGTTCATCTGCCAGTGGGTCTTTCATGGAGACTGTCCTCATGTGTTTGCAATTTGAATATAATAATGCATTTAAAAATTGAACGGACGTCGCTCAAATGCCTCTGGGCGCAATTGGATAGACCTCAAACCAATCAGAGCGATCGTCATCGTGTAAAGCCCGCCTCAACGTTTCTGATTGGTGCCGCGATTTCTCGGCCATGGAAATGGGTTTGAATGAGCTCTTTGCCGGACTACTTGCAGAGCAAATCTGGGGCACGTTCAAGTTCAAAACGGTGCGCAACGTTTTGCTACGGTTTCCGGGTTGAACGTCATGTTTCCTGGAACCGGTGTGCAACGGGGTTTGAAATACGTTTTCTCTTGTTTGGTGGGTGTGTCAGAACTGCAGTCCAATCAGCAGCAACATGTATATAAAGCACGCGGTATTAAAGTGAACTCGCACAATGGGTTCAATGAAAGTAATTTACAAATGTGTTCGATGCAGCTCAGTATACGCAACAACTGAGGATATTAGAAGACATGTTTGTCGTTTTTATTGTAAAAATATAGGATATCAACATAATGATGTTGTTGTTTATATTTTTAGCTTCATTGCAAGTGTATGACATTTGGTATAGAAATAAACAATGGTAATTAAGTGCTTTTCCTAAAAATGAGAAAGAAAATACAGGGTATTAAAACAGTATGAACTACAAATAAAGTCAGTATGTGAGGCTAAATAGATGTGTTTTAGTCTGAATTAGGGAAGATGTGTGCTTCAGTTTCAGCAATCCCTTCACTCGATTGGGATGTTCTCTTTGGTTCTGGGCGGCAAGTGCAGTAACTGTAACATCGGGCATATTTTGTTGTATTAAAAACATATTTATACCGACTTCATCAGGCTCAGAAAATTCTTCACAAAGAACACAAAGAATGGCCTTCTGAGCTGCCATAGTTGCAACTCTTGCGTCATCAGAACAGTGTGTTCAACGCATCGCCGTTTCTGTTTAAAAAACGTTGTGCAACGTTTTGTCGGGGCTGAACGCAGCCCTGAATTTGCCGGAAGTTGTCTGGGTTTTCCCAGGCTACATAATAGGCACAATACTGTAAATATCTATTGGTGCAATATGCGTCACATGACTAAATTTACGTCATCGTTTTTAAATAGGCATACCTCAGTTTGAGAGTCCACACTACAATATGAAACCGGCATTTTCAAATGTATCCACTTTGGAGAGCGTTTTCAAAAAGCTTCGTTTTCATTAATAAAAACGCCGTCTCAGTGTGACGGGAGGCCAAAACGGAGAAAAAAATATACGTTTTCAAGCGAAAACGTATTAGTGTGGACATGGCCTGAGACTGTCTTTGGTTCACAGCAGAAAATACTCAGCAATGGTGTCGACTTATGAATTTACACATGGTTTGACTTAAAGCAGATTAAAAACACCATAAACAACATTAAAAGCTGGGTTTTCACCTCAGGGGGACTTTAAATACAACTAAAACCATTAAACTATAATAACAATAGAAAACATAAAAATAAAATGTAGTTGAAAATATATACCTCATGAGCTGTGTGTGTGTGTGTGTGTGGCATGCGGTCCTGGGAATAAGGGCCAGTGTTTGGGCCCCAGGATCTGGATGTGGAGCCTGAGATCTTGTGTTTTATAGCGTCTCAGATACTAGAGTTTATGATAGCGATGTTGAGTAATGCGAGTCTTTCACACACGTGATTGTGATGATTTCACACTCTTCTTATCACTGATTGTGAACAGAGTTGCAGTGCCGACCCGTCGTGTTTAACAGTGACAGAACCGTCCTGATCAGCGGAACCCACCAATGAGAAGAGCCGGAGCAGATGGAGCTCCGCCTCTATGCAAATCAGATCGCTTTCTACCCAATCACCTTCTGTTTTCTGTATTATAGAGTGTCTGTGTTCATGATTGTAGATCAATGTTAAATAAATCCAGACAGTGAATCAGTTTGGCTGCTTAACATCATATTGATTTTTTTAAACATTTAATTAAGCTTATAATTATTCGCAACAGGGTTATGATTGTTAACCACAACTAAAATAATTTTGGTTTGTTTGAAATCAAATAAACATGAACTAACATAAAATATCAGCTAGATGCCAAGACAGCATTTCTTATATTTGTTTTGTTTAACTTGAAGTACTAAAATATATACATTTTTGGTAAGGGTCAAAGGTCATCATGCTCCAGGTCACATTACAAGCAGAGTTATTAACTAAAAAGATTAAAAAATTAAAAAACATACTCATGCTCAATATATATATGTATATATATTTTTTATAGTTGACAAGGTAACATTTTTATTTTCATTAAAATAAGTACTAAAATAACTAAAACTGAAATAAAAATGATATATGCATTTAAAAAAAACATGAATAATAAAAATGACAAAAGCACAACTAACACTTTTAACTTAAATTAAAATGAAAACCATTCAAAACTATTTTGAAAACTTGAAATAAAATAAATTTATTTATTTAATTAGAGCAACATTCCTCATTATGTTAAGTATTAAAATATCTAAAACTAAAATAAAAACTATATAGACATAAACCTGACAAAACAACTAAATTGCTAAACCAAAAATCTAAATAATAATAAAAACTATAAAACGTATATTAAAGTTAAGCTACTAAAATAACACTGATTCTGATGTTTTTTGAGAGAGTTGCACATCTGTCGACACAGATAGTAAATATTCCCCATGTCACCTATTACAAATATAGGTGAAGGTCAAAGGTCGTGCTGGTTTCAAGCAGCGTTACTGAATGCCTTTTCACAACTTGAAATGAAAGAAGCGTTATATATTTTAAACTTGACATCATATTGATCTAGTGCTGGATAAAGCTGATAAACTCAATCTGCTTTTATTGTGTTCGTTCTCTTATCTGCATCAGCTTTGAAGAGTCGTCAGCGTGTTCCTGATAAAACACTGATAATCAATAGGGTTTGATAGATGCAGTCCATAGTGCAGGAGTCAGGAGAACGATCAGACATGCTGACGGGTTATTATGAGGCTCCTGAGACACAGATGTGCAGAAATCACTTATAAACCGAGGTTACGATGCATGTGTGTGTGTTTCATGTGTTTCCTCTGATGTTGCATGAAGGTTTTGTGCTTGAAGATCCGTGAAAAACGAGCAGTTCTCCTGCTGAAAGGCTCTTCTGTGCTGCAGTTACGGATCATTCGCACGACTTTAGACACGCTCTTTATTTGTCCAAATTCTGCTCACAAGACCTTGAAATATGAAATATGCTTTATTTTTATTAGGCTTGTGACTGGTTCATGATTCGAAGAATGCATTGACATACAAATGTGTATTTATAAATTAACATGCCATGACATCATTTATAATTATGTCATGTTTATTATATAAAAAATGACAATATATATAAAATTGCAACAGCTAAATGTTTCTTACACATGCATCTAATATATATATATATTCATATTTACATTAGGATTTGTTAACATTATGCATTAGCTATGAGTAATATATTTTTACAGCATTCATTAATCTTTGTAAAATGTTAGTTAATAATAAAATGTGTCATTGTTTAGGCATGTTAGTGCATTAACTACATTCAAAAATACAACTTTTAACTAAGATTAATAATTGCAGTTGAAGTATCTTTCATTGTTAGTTCATCTGAACTACAGTTAACAAATGAAGTCTTACTGTAGTGTTTTTGTAAAAGGAAAAATCGAAGGAAAAAGACAGTGAGTATCATTTATATACTATTATAGTTTTTATTAATGTACTTTTTTACTTATTTTAGCTAAAAGTTTGAAACAAATATATATAATTATTTATAATATATTATTGTTTATGTTTTGTCAGTTTTAGTACTTTAAATAACTATATATTTATTTATTTAAATATATACTATAAAATTAAATAAAAAATAACACAAATAATTTATCGTTTTTATTTGTTTTAGTTACTTCACAAAAAAAATCCCAAATGTTGTAGTTGAGTGACCCTGGCGTCCGATAGGGTGTGATGATGTCATGGTCCGAGGGCAAAGGTTAAGGCCACGATCTGATTATAGATTATAGATCTGCACTGTTTTGCACTCAGAACAACTTTTACCCCGAATGACATTTCACCTGACGAGATTTCACAGTGATCGACCAATCAGGACCATCCTATCCGGTTAATAATTATTAATCTGTGTATTTGACAACATAAAAGCGTCTCTCACACACTCCGGTGTCACTCTTTATCCACTCGCCACCATGTCGTTCAGTGGGAAATATCAGCTGGAGAGTCAGGAGGGATTCGTGGACTTCATGAAGGCCATCGGTGAGTCAAATATCATGCAATTTAATGCATTCAAAATGAACAGTTATGACAACATATGTTTTTACATTGCTTTGACTCATCAAAATAAGTTAAGCAATTTTCAACTTTTTTTTAAAAGTTATTAAAGATTCAACTCATTTTTTTTTAAGTCAGTTTAATGTAATTTAAGTTGAAGTGACTTAAACACCCAAGTTGATTGTATTTAAGTGCCTCAAATTTTTAAATACAATCAACTTGGGTGTTTAAGTCACTTCAACTTAAATTACACTAAACTGACTTAAAAAAATGAGTTGATCGATCTGAAAGAACTGACGGCATCGCACATGTTTCACGATGACTCGCTTAATTTAGTCCTAAACTGTAAGTCGCTTTGGACAAAAGCGTCTGCTAAATGACTAAACGTAATGTCCGCTATAATGTCCTTCAGGTCTTCCCGATGATCTGATTGAGAAAGGCAAAGACATCAAGAGCATCTCTGAGATCGAGCAGAACGGAGATCATTTCAAAGTGACCGTGACGACCGGAGCCAAAGTTCTGACCAACTCCTTCACCATCGGGCAGGAGGCCGACATCGAGACGCTGACCGGAGAGAAAGTCAAGGTGCGGAGAGATGGATCAGAGTGCATGATGGGATGCGGAAGAAAGTGCATTACAGTTGTTTTCAGCCGCTTACACACACAATCCTCACTTCAGTTTCTGAAGCCTGACACTCCAGAACCACACACCAAATCTGCAAAACCACACACTAATTCTCGGCCTTCGACTCAGTTTTCAATTTCATGAAACTCTTTTTGCAAACCACAACACACAATTGTCTATGAAACACACACAGATCTAACCGGAAGTCTCTTGATTTCCTTTTTCAAGCACAACCTATCGAAACACCACAGTAATTCATCAGAGACTCACACACGCTCACACACACTCCTCACACACACTCCTCACATGTGCAAACACTCATCGCTTTACTGAACACCGACCAATCAGGGCTTTAGAATAGGTCTATAAATAGGTCAAAGGTCGAGTTATAGGTTTGTCGGACTGTGTAATACTGTATTCACAGTCACAAATGCTTACAGTAAAAAAAATAGTTTGATTTCAGTTGCTTTCGTGTTTATCATGAATTTTTCAACATCCAATTACTTTCAATCTTGTACAGAAATGTACGTGAAATGAGAGCTTTAGGTTTTGCATAACTGTGTGCATATGATACATCCAAAAATATTATATGGCAAAGGTGTTTGCAACGTAACACAAATGTTTGCTTTTGAGATGTTTGTGATATTGTGAATGCAGTGCAAGAGATGTGAGGCATTTTGTGTGTGCAATTCTTGGATTTGTGTGTAAAGTTTTGGAAAAAAAAAGAGGCAAAGTTTTGAAAACGTGTGTGAGCAGTTGTGTGTGAGCAGTTGTGTGTGTAACAGAAATGTGTGTGAGCAGTTGTGTGTGTAACAGAAATGTGTGTGAGCAGTTGTGTGTGAGCAGTTGAATAAAACGCTGATCGTGTCATTTGTGCTCTAGGCTGTTGTGAATAAAGAGGGAAACAAGCTGAAGGTCGTCCTGAACAAGATCACGTCGGTCACGGAGCTGGTGGACGGAAACACACTGGTCAACGTGAGTGAGAACATCATGAACATCAGGAACGAGCTCACAGTGACGGTCAGATCTCATGTGTGATGTGTGTGTGTGTGTGTGTGTGTTTCAGACTCTGACTCTCGGCAGCCTCGTCTACAAGAGGATCAGCAAGCGTGTGGCCTGAACACACACGGACCTCCACATGATCTGAGAAAAGACAAATATCATGTTTTTTTTTTTTTATTAAACTATTCTCAAAATCACATCCGTGCCCTTATTTGTATTCCTTGAAAGAGATGATTTGTGTTGTGCATGTGTTTAAAACGGAAAAGGAGATCAAGTTACTGAATTTAACTTCAGAATGACTTGCTTTTATTAGGCATTGCATGTGGATATATATTAGACGTTATCAAAATCTACTTTTTGGCACATTTAAATAGGTTTTTTGTGCATTTATAAAAAAAAAATATTTAAAATGTTGAATCTTCTGTCTCAAGTAGCTAGTAAACAGACCTGTGTGTGTGCGTGTGTGTGTGTGTGTGTGTGTGTGTGTGTGTGTGTGTGTGTGTGTGTGTGTGTGTCTTTTACAGTCTAATAATATTAATTACTGAACTGTGAAAAAGCGACATTTGAGTCTCAACTCTTTTATGGACGAGAACAATGAAAGTCAAACCACAAACATCATCATTTAAACCTGACGAGTCTTTAATTACAAAAAACTTTAATATTCCAAATAACACTCAAAAACAAAGAACAGCCTAAAACATCCATGCGACCTCGTTACAGTCGTCACACAGTCATAATTTAGAAAACCATACATCTCTAAAGGTACAGATGCACATACGAGTCAGTGAAGATTGCTCCTAATCTAAACCTGCACTCTCAGAAGAAAAGCTTCTACATAGAACCTTAAAGGGACCATTTTATGGATTTAGCTCTAATTAATTAATT
The DNA here is from genome assembly GCF_949319135.1 of Squalius cephalus. Classification (NCBI taxonomy): domain Eukaryota; kingdom Metazoa; phylum Chordata; class Actinopteri; order Cypriniformes; family Leuciscidae; genus Squalius; species Squalius cephalus. The sequence goes on from NC_137137.1 coordinate 1,062,602, forward strand.
TTGTTCTAATTCAATTAGTATTTTGATAAAATTTTATGATTTAAGCAGCTCGTAAACATACTTTATCACTAGAAAAAAATGAAATAACCCATTAAACATTAAAGTATTATGCAATAATTTAAGACACTTCTCCTTTTTTGGCATAAAATTGAGTCAAGTAGAGTTCTATATAGAACATTTTCTCTAAGCGTGTGCATGTTATATTATTTAGGGATGCACCAATATAAAAAATTTGGCTGCTAACAATAACCGATAATTATTTTATATTTGAAAGCCGATAACCGATATATCGGCCGATAAATCTAAATCCAAATTTTTATATAATTTTTGAGAGCCTGATTACAAAAACAAAGTCTCACATTTAAATCCATGTTCAAGCACACAATCATAATGTTCTCATTATAATCTTAAATAGCCGATATGACATGTTGCACTTCACTGTATTTTCCTTTTTTGAAGTGATTTCAATCATATTTCAAGCAATTCATAACCATCATGTTGAACAGTGTGCATCTGAAGAGTCTCAGCTGAAGGAAATAATACATTATTAATCGGCTTTAATATATCGGCCAAATTTACTTATCGGGCCGATAATGATAACATTAAAAATGAACATATATCGGCCGATACCGATATATCGTGCATCCCTAATATTATTGGCTCTTTGATGCTTTGGTTTTTGTCTGAATGCATAAACGTGAGTCTAACGTTGACCTGAGCGTGTGTGTCTCAGTGGACTGTGATGTCACTTCCTGCGGAACAGGTTCTTGATGCTCTCATTGGCCGCCGGCTCTGACATCATCTTCATGGGCTGGTTCTGCAGCGCCGCCTCACGCATGGAGTGATACACGTACTCGTTCTGCTTGAACATGCGCAGCTCCATCTCCGTCTGAATGCGCATGGCCTGATGGGAAGAGGAGAGCAACACTTTCAAACACTACAGCGAATTACACCAACTCAGAATCAGTGATGAAACGTTTGGAACGAGTAAATGATGACAGAACCTTGTACAGTCAAACCAAAACTTATTCAAACTCCAGATATAATTTCTGATATTTTTACACTAGTGTGATCAGGACACTATAGTTCATTTATCAGTGAGGAGAGCAAAATAAAGTAAACTGTGACATATTATACCCAAATATTCTTCATACAGCGACTACCAGTGACATTATCCACACTTTGAGCTGATCATGTTTTGCTGAAGTGTGTTTTCTTTAATTGCTAATGCTCTTTTTACACACAGACTGAACACAATGAAGCATTGCTTGGTGATTGGTTGAGCTAAACTGGTATTATCTAATTGTGTAGTTAAATTTAACAGCTGACAGATATTCAACATAATTCATGTGTGAGACAGTCTAACAGAAGGACGGACAAAACCAGTTCTTGTCATATTTTATAACCATTTTCTAAACTATAGCGAATAATAGGGGTGTAACAATATATCATGTCACAATATATCGCAAATACAAAAAATGCATCAATATGTGTCGTGGATAGTTACAATATATTGTGTATAGTTCACCCAAAATAAAAATTACTGTGTGAGAAACAAAATCTAGTTTTCAGAGTTTTAGTGTCAGTATTACTTTAAACTGTTATATATGATGTTGAATATAATGTATAATAATGGAATGGGGGAATATTTGTGATAATGCCAAATGTCTGATGTTACCAGTGAAAAGTGGCCTTTATTATTTTAAATATATCTAGTGAGGGACAGAGTACGAGCATATTCTGTATTTACATCAAATAATTCTGTATTTTCAGTATTTTTTGTTAAGCTTTTATCATACGTCTTGGACTATAGCAATAATATCGTATTGTGAGTTCAGAATCATTACACACACAGAGCAAATAAACTGTGACAATGTGAGAAATGTCGAAGATTTACATTCACATTCATGCATTTGGCAGATGCTTTTATCCAAAGCGACTTACATTGCATTTCCAGCAACACATTTACATTATCATCAGTTCTTACTTTCCCTGGGAGTCGAACCCATGACCTTGGCGTTGCAAGCGCCAGCGCTCTACTGTTAGAGCTCCAGGAAAGCTTACTGTGGTTTGACTGTATGTGTGTGAAGGCTCAGTGTAACTGGGGTTAGTCCGAGCTTTACCTCCAGGTCTTTGGTGATGGGGTGCATGGGGCCGTGTGTGATCATCAAGATGGCGTAGGCTTTGCAGATCATGCCGTGACCGACCTCGATAAGCCCCGCCTGCCAGTGCGTCACGCCGGCACGCATCGTAGCCATTCCCAGCTGAGCGTTGTTGGGATGGTACAGTTTTCTATATCAATACACAAACATATAAAGACGACATATTAGGCCTTTTCTCAAGTCTTGATGTTGTTTATGGGCTCGACTAGAATAGATTTGCATGCATTATTTCCCCATATTCTCCATTGTCAAGTCACGTCTCCTTCATTTATACAGCGCTTTATCAATATAGAGTTTCACAGCAGCTTTACAGTGATAACAGGAGATTACAGTAACAGAGAGTGTTCAGGCTTTACAGCAGATCTAGAATACAGTTATTGTCCAGATAAAGTTAGTTTTGATTGATTCACTTCTACTGTAAAGATCATTAGTTATTAACTTAGTGGCCGCTAACACACACCGTTCTCACAGGAAACCCTTAATGCGTTGTTCCCCTTAACCAGTGTTGCGGCTCCTCTCTTCCCAGTCTGTCAGTAACGCTCCGGTGTGTTTCTCATATAACGCCGTAACTACTATAGTGCGATGCATCGTTGAAGAAATCAACTAGCCAATCACGACTGTTTCTGAAACTGTATTGTCGTGAATTGGTCGTTCAACCACGTATGTTAATGATGTCGCGCAGCTGGTGGAGTAATAATACTTTTAATGAATCTGTTTGAGATCAAATTAATGCTAGATGATTTAGTATAAATTACAGACAAGGCATCTGAGGAATATTTCTCATTTTCTTCAGTTATTTTGCTTTATTTCCAGATTCAATCATAGGCTCGTTCTTACGCACTAGAGCTCGTTCACACATGCGCACTCTTCAGAAACGACGCTTAAATCTCTTGACAAACTAAAAGACGTAAATGACATTTGTATGTATTCTAAATGAAAGATTTAGATTGTACTGAATGTCAGCTTGCCTATTTTACTCAAGATCAGGATTTATTGAGTCCACATGTATTATTAACTAGAAACTGCTTCTAACCACAGGTCGAGAGTGTCGTTCAAACACACATCTTTGCGATGCTGTTTGCGAATGTTCGTTAGAACGATGTTTCGGGAAACACAGACTCGCTGAACTATCCTGATAATGACGGAACTTGAGACCATAGTTGGCAAACGATGCTTTTGGGAAACACACCCCTGATTGGTTCCTGTCTCTATGAAGCCCCTCCTTCTGAAAAGCACACTGTGCTCTGATTGGTCGGCTGGAGAAGTGTGTTGTGATTGGTCGAGCGCTTCGAGTGTGTTTGGGAAATGTCCCGCCCCTTCCCATAACCGCCAGTTTAACACACTACTAACTAACTCAACCAGGCCCCGCCCCTTTATTCTGCGCATTAATTATTATAATGAGGAATATTGTGACGTGTTCGTTCCCGAAAGAAACTCAAGACTAATGGAGGCGTTTCAGGAGTTCACACTGACACTGATATAGAGAAGAACTGGAGCTTGATCAAACAGCAACATTACACACACTTAAGAACAATGAACAAAGCTTCCTTTAATTGTGCATGATTGCATGAAAGCCTCACACACACACACACACTCACAGGTATCCCTCCACCATCTTGCGCGCATACGTAGACGCCTCGTCGAAGAACTGCAGGTATGAGAGCACTTCGCTGAGCGTGCACCACATGCGCAGCTGATAGATGTGTGTGTCGGCCAGCACGTCCTTCTGCTTCTCCACACACTCGCGGCAGATCTTCACCACCTGCGCACACACACACACACACTCGTGTTACGTTACACACCTGCAGCGGCATGCACTCGTCCGTGTGGAGACTCATCTTTACCTGGTTGTAGTTTGCGTCTAACCGGGCCTTCTCCATCTTCTCCAGCATCGTCCGGCTGTACTCCGTGATTTCTTTCACCTTTTCTTCTGGCACCTGGAGCAGAACATCACATATCATGTCATGCTATTGGCTAATATTTCATGCACAACGGAATGTGTTTGGAAGCCGTTTTAACATGTAGTTAGACTCGGCACATTAAAATAAAAGGGGGCAATATATACTTTAAATATATATCAGGGGCCGTATTCACAAAGGATTTTAAGGCTAAAAGTAGCTCCTAACTGGCGAATTTAGGAGCAACTCCTAAAAATAATGGGCGTGTCACTCGTAACTTTAGGACTCCTAATTTTTTTGACTAAGAGTAATTCACAAAGCATTTTAGCCCTAAAAGTAGCACCTAAGCCTGGGACAGCTTAAAAGAAGTCGAGAGGACTCCTAACTCACTAAGACCTTCACAAACCACTTTTTGTGGCATTTCACGCTGCGATGTTCTGAAATGCGTATGCGGCGGCTACAGGAGCTTCCAATCGAGGGACAATTCTGCATTGTAGGCATAACTAGGGATGCAATAACGCCACCAACAACAACCAAAACTAGGCTACTCATTGCATGTAAACTATTTGTAACGTTTCATTGTGAATCAAATTAAAATGTTCTTCTCTTTGCAAACGTAGGCAGAGGCATATAGTGACAGATTAATTCAATAATGTTGCAAAGATATTGCATCAATCCATATGTTTCATTAGGCTACTAGGCTATTTGTTTTGCCTTACTCTTTATTCAAAGGCTATTTATTCAGTATATAGGACGGAAGATGAATACATCTTCCGTCCTTCACACTACTTGTGTAGCGCACGCATTCTCAGACCTGTCACCTGTCACTCATCATCGTAGGGGAGGAGTTTGGAATCATTCCCGCGTTACAATCATCAGCCAATCAAGGTGGTCACTTCAGTCAAGCTCGTGCATGAGTAATGACGTCATCCATAGCAACGAAGACTCACTCTTAGTTTAGGAGTTGTGTTTTTCTTTACTAAGAGTAGGTCTGAAAGGCGTTGTGAATAACTTTTAAGAGAAAACTCCTAGCTAAAATCTTTTAGTGTGATTTAGGAGTACTCCTAGTGGTAAGATCAAATGCTTTGTGAACACGGCCCCAGATTATTATTTTTTATAACCAGACCAGTCCATCTTTATCTATAGCACAAAACAACGAGAATCTCAATTATGTTGTTTATTATAAAACATTAGAGCTGGGCAACAATTAATCTCATCCAAAATAAAGTTTGTGTTTACATAATATATGTGTGTGTGCTGTGTATAATTATTTTGTATATATAAATACACACAAATGCATTAATTTTTTTTTTTGTATTGATGTTTTTCTCTCAACTTGTCACTGTGACCAGTTTGAAAGCCCTGATTTAGATGATCGGCCTCATAATCCTCCTCTGTGTTCTGAGGGTCAGTCACACGAGCTCCAGACTGGAATTCTGTTCCTTATCTTTCACTGAAGGACTGATATATATATATAACAGCACTAATCTCTGCAGAGCCACGGGACTCAGATAGAGCTGGAAACATGCTGTGTGTCTCCTGTCTTCTCATTCATTCATGCATTCGTTCAGTCGTTCGTTCGTTCATTCATTCATTCATGCGTTCGTTCGTTCGTTCATTCATTCATGCGCTTGTTCGTTCATTCATGCATTCGTTCGTTCGTTCATTCATTCATGCGTTCGTTCGTTCATTCATTCATGCGTTCGTTCATTCATTCATGCGTTCGTTCATTCATTCATTCATTCAATCATTCATTGATTCATTCATTCATTCATGTAATCATTCATTCATTCATTAATTAATTCAATCATTCATTCATTCATTCATGCATTGATTGATTGATTGATTCATTCATTCATTCAATCATTCAACCATTCATTCATTGATTGATTCATTCATTCATGTAATCATTAATTAATTCATTCATTCAATCATTCATTCATTCATGCATTGATTGATTGATTGATTGATTCATTCATTCATTCAATCATTCAACCATTCATTCATTCATTCAATCATTCATTCATTCATTCATTCAATCATTCAACCATTCATTCATTCATTCATTCATTCATTCAATCATTCATTCAATCATTCATTCAATCATTCAATCATTCAACCATTCATTCATTCATTCATTCATTCATTCATTCATTCAATCATTCATTGATTCATTCATTCATTCATGTAATCATTCATTCATTAATTAATTAATTCAATCATTCATTCATTCATTCATGCATTGATTGATTCATTCATTCATTCATTCATTCAATCATTCAACCATTGATTGATTGATTCATTCATGTAATCATTAATTAATTCATTCATTCAATCATTCATTCATTCATGCATTGATTGATTGATTGATTGATTCATTCATTCATTCAATCATTCAACCATTCATTCATTCATTCATTCAATCATTCATTCATTCATTCATTCATTCAATCATTCAACCATTCATTCATTCATTCATTCAATCATTCATTCAATCATTCATTCAATCATTCAACCATTCATTCATTCATTCATTCATTCAATCATTCATTCATTCATTCATTCAATCATTCAACCATTCATTCATTCATTCATTCATTCATTCATTCATTCAATCATTCATTCAATCATTCATTGATTCATGCATTGATTCATGCCTTGATTGCTTGATTGATTGATTGATTCATTCATTCATTCATTGATTAATGTTAGATCTGTGAGTAACCGTCACCTTCTCTCCGTCCACCTCGGCTCCGGCCATCTTCAGGTCATCTTTGGTTTTGTTGGTGCAGTGTTCGCATGTGCAGTCGAAGTAATACTGTTGCTTTAGCAAACGCTTGCGATCTTCAGACAGGTTCAGATAGTCCACATATGACACGGTCACTTCTTCCCCGGGACTGATCTTCCCCAGCGCTCGCAGCTCGATTCTGTGACACACACACACACACACACAAGCTGGAATCAGAGCACACACACTTCAGCATCACGAACCCGTTCCTGCGTTCACAGGCCCTCCAGATCAAGCAAGCGCACAACACTCTTTGCTAACTAGGCGAAAACAGAGGAGTTTTGTATATAGACCCAGATTGTGATCATATACAACATCTTAACTTGATCTGACAGCAGACGGAAACACAGTGACACACACAGACAAATGTTCAGGAAGTCGTAAACCCACTTATATTTGCATATCAAAGTGGTAATTAGTTGTGGCAGCTGTCAAGACTGGAAGAGAGTGTTATTAGATGTGAGAGAGGTTAGAAGTGACAACAAACGGACCAACCACCCGTCATCAGCTCTCGCCTTACTGTGGAGCTCTTCAATTCTGTCATCATTTGACTCTCGCGTCGTTACAACTTTCTTTCTTTCTCCAGCAGAACGCCAAAGAAAACACAATGAAACATGAAAACGAACATGAGCATTTGTAAATGATAACAGAATTTTTAACTATCCCATCTATCTTATCTTTTTTTTGAAGAAATATCATTGTTTGATTTGGGGTTTAATCCAGATTATGAACAAATGTTCTCCCAGTAAAGTTAATAAATCGTTTTCTGTTCTCGAAACGTTGGCACAAATTGTAACATTTTTAAATGTTACTAATGGAATGGAAATGTTCAAATGTTACAAAATGGAATGTTCAGTTAACAAGGAATAACTTATTTAAAATCCCCCTGTGGTGTAAATCCAGCTTTTAATGTAGTTTATGTGTCTATGTGGTGTTTTTAATGTGCTTTAAGACAAAGCATGTGTAAATTCATAAGTCGACAGCATTGCTGAGTATTTCCTCCTTAAAACTGCAGTGAACCAAAGACAGTCTCAAAAACACGCTTTTAAATCGCTGGTGTTTCTGACGTCACAAACTACCTTGTAACCAATCAGATCAACGTGTGATCGTCAACCAGTGGATCTCTGAGCTGAGTGAGTGAGTGGAGGCGGGGCTCATTTGCATATTCATAGACCCGCGCATACTAAATGAGGCAAATGTGTAGAATATTCAAGATATTTTAAGACATCAAGGAAAAAACGTTTAAATATGTCATTTTGGTGATCAAAGATGAGTTTTAAGGGATAAAATGATTGACTACAGGGGGACTTTAAAACCTGGACGTTCAGAGAACATTTTAATAACTTAATTGGAAACTTATCAAAAATATTGTGTCAGCTGCGTAGGCATTACAAGCAAACTCTCATGATTAAAGCGGTTCTCAGTGTCTCCGTCATGTGTCGTTTGGCTGTGTTTGGGTAGTTGATTATTTGAAGAGATGGATGTGATGATAGAAAGAAGAAGATCTGATGAGAAGAGGAACGGTTGAACGGACCCACCTCTTCTGAGAATGATACATAGTATCGACAGCCGACTGACTGAAACACAAAGTAAGAAGCAGCTGGACTTACTGAACTCAGGATACTGTTATCAATCCAATTCTGTTGTTGTTCTGACGTTAAAAAAGAGGCAAAACTACAATTATGCACATCATACGTCTGGAGGCCGAGGTGTGGGAGAGGAACGCTAGTGAACTTCAAATTAAAAGTACACAGCTTTATTTGGACATTCTATGTAAGCTAGTTTGAGCCACAGAATGAAAAATAAAAAGGGTAATTGCGACTTTTTATTGCAGAATTGGGTGATAGAAAGTCACAAATGCAAATTATAAAGTCAGAATTGCGAGAAATAGACTCAAAATTCTGACTTTTTTCTCCGAATTGCATGTTTATATCTCACAATTCTGAGAAAAGATGTCAGAATTGTGAGATATAAACTCGCAATTGCGTGTCAAAGTCAGAATTGCGAGATATAAAGATGCAATTGCGAGAAAAAAACTGTATAGACTTTATATCTCGCAATTCTGACTTTATATCTCGCAATTCTGACTTTATATCTCGCAATTCTGACTTTATATCTCGCAATTCTGACTTTATATCTCGCAATTCTGACTTTATAACTCGCAATTCTGACTTTATATCTCGCAATTCTGACTTTATAACTCGCAATTCTGACTTTATATCTCGCAATTCTGACTTTATATCTCGCAATTCTGACTTTATATCTCGCAATTCTGACTTTATAACTCGCAATTCTGACTTTATATCTCGCAATTCTGACTTTATAACTCGCAATTCTGACTTTATATCTTGCAATTCTGACTTTATATCTCGCAATTCTGACTTTATATCTCGCAATTCTGACTTTATAACTCGCAATTCTGACTTTATATCTCGCAATTCTGACTTTATATCTCGCAATTCTGACTTTATATCTCGCAATTCTGACTTTATAACTCGCAATTCTGACTTTATATCTCGCAATTCTGACTTTCGCAATTCTGACTTTATATCTCGCAATTCTGACTTTATATCTCACAATTCTGACTTTATAACTCGCAATTCTGACTTTATATCTCGCAATTCTGACTTTATATCTCACAATTCTGACTTTATATCTCACAATTCTGACTTTATATCTCGCAATTCTGACTTTATATCTCACAATTCTGACTTTATATCTCGCAATTCTGACTTTCGCAATTCTGACTTTATATCTCGCAATTCTGACTTTATATCTCACAATTCTGACTTTATAACTCGCAATTCTGACTTTATAACTCACAATTCTGACTTTATAACTCGCAATTCTGACTTTATATCTCGCAATTCTGACTTTATATCTCGCAATTCTGACTTTATATCTCGCAATTCTGACTTTATATCTCGCAATTCTGACTTTATATCTCGCAATTCTGACTTTATAACTCGCAATTCTGACTTTATATCTCGCAATTCTGACTTTATAACTCACAATTCTGACTTTATATCTCGCAATTCTGACTTTATATCTCGCAATTCTGACTTTATATCTCGCAATTCTGACTTTATATCTCGCAATTCTGACTTTATAACTCGCAATTCTGACTTTATATCTCGCAATTCTGACTTTCGCAATTCTGACTTTATATCTCGCAATTCTGACTTTATATCTCACAATTCTGACTTTATAACTCGCAATTCTGACTTTATATCTCGCAATTCTGACTTTATATCTCACAATTCTGACTTTATATCTCACAATTCTGACTTTATATCTCGCAATTCTGACTTTATATCTCACAATTCTGACTTTATATCTCGCAATTCTGACTTTCGCAATTCTGACTTTATATCTCGCAATTCTGACTTTATATCTCACAATTCTGACTTTATAACTCGCAATTCTGACTTTATAACTCACAATTCTGACTTTATATCTCGCAATTCTGACTTTATATCTCGCAATTCTGACTTTATAACTCGCAATTCTGACTTTATATCTCGCAATTCTGACTTTATATCTCGCAATTCTGACTTTATAACTCGCAATTCTGACTTTATATCTCGCAATTCTGACTTTCGCAATTCTGACTTTATAACTCGCAATTCTGACTTTATATCTCACAATTCTGACTTTATATCTCACAATTCTGACTTTATATCTCACAATTCTGACTTTATAACTCGCAATTCTGACTATATCTCGCAATTCTGACTTTATATCTCACAATTCTGACTTTATATCTCACAATTCTGACTTTATATCTCGTAATTCTGACTTTATAACTCGCAATTCTGACTATATCTCGCAATTCTGACTTTATAACTCGCAATTCTGACTTTATATCTCGCAATTCTGACTTTATATCTCGCAATTCTGACTTTATAACTCGCAATTCTGACTTTATATCTCACAATTCTGACTTTATATCTCACAATTCTGACTTTATATCTCGCAATTCTGACTTTATATCTCACAATTCTGACTTTATAACTCGCAATTCTGACTTTATATCTCACAATTCTGACTTTATAACTCGCAATTCTGACTTTATATCTCGCAATTCTTACTTTATAACTCGCAATTCTGACTTTATAACTCGCAATTCTGAGAAATAAAGTCAGAATTTCGAGATGTAAACTCGCAATTGTGAGATAAAAAGTCGCAATTATCTTTTAAAATGTTTTATTCTGTGGCGGGAACAAGCTTCCATAACATTCTCTGTGAATCTTGTTCAATGAGAGAGTCTCATCATGAACATCATGAGTTGAAAGGATGCATGTACCACACACACAGGCCACAGTATTTGGGTTAATGCACATTTCACAGAAACCCTGAATCACATGAGCGGGTTATTCCAGTTATTCCCTTCCCAACTCTTTCAGTTCAAACTCTCAGTTCCTCCAGCCATCTTTCTCTCTCATTCCTCGCCCACAAGTTACTTTCACCTGTTCGCTCTCACGCTCCGACTGAGGATCTGAAGACCAGCGCTTCAACTTACTTGCCGTTGTTGAGGATGACGGTGCAGTTGGGCCAGCAGTCGTGGTTCACCAGACACAGGTTAGGAAACAAGCCGACGCCAACCGCCTGCAAACCTCTCTGATCGCTCACCATGAACCCGTTACAGTTAATCTGGCAGACGGGAAGGAAAGAAGAGTCACCGCACGTCACATGCACACCACCGTCACACGTTTGGAACGATTATGATTTCAAATGATGTCACCATGGCTAAAAAATGTGATATATTATTGCAATTTAAAATAACAGTTTTCTATGTGAATATATAGTAAAGTGTAATTTATTCCTGTGATCAAAGCTGAATTTTCAGCATCATTACTCCAGTCTTCAGTGTCACATGACCCTTCAGAAATCACTCTAATATGATGATTTGATGATCAAGACACATTATCATCAATGCTGAAAACAGTTCATATTTTGTGGAATATATGATACACTGCCATTCAAAAGTTTAGGATATATAAGATTAGTAAAACAAAAGAGAGAAATTAATAATTTTATTCATCAAGGAAGCCTTTAATTGATCCAAAATGACCTTTTTGAACTTAGATTCGTTCGTTCATTCATTCATTCATTTAATCATCAATAATTCATTCATACGTTTGTTCGTTCATTCATTCATTCATTGGTTCATTTGTTTATTGATTCATTCATTCATTGATTCATTCATTCACTTTTGACTTTTGAACTTTCTAAGAATCCTGAAAAATAAAATGTATGATGGTTTCCACAAACATATGAACTGTTTTCAACATTGATAATAATCATAAATGTGATTCTTGAGCATCAAATCCTCATATTAGAGTGATTTCTGAAGGATCATGTGACACTGAAGACTGGAGTAATGATGCTGAACATTCAGCTTTGATCACAGGAATAAAAATGATTTTCTGAAATTCAGAAAATTGAAGCACATGTTCTTCTTGAGCACCTAAACCGATGATTCGAAGTTCACGTACCACTCCGAGGATGTGTGAGATGCTGTCCACCGTGTGCTGTTTGCTCACGCGAGGCCAGAAGTCGAGGAAATTGTGGATATCGACTTTGAAGTCCTTCAGGTCGTCCTCGTTCATGTCACAGATGTGGTTTTCCAGTTCATCCAGGGTCGTCATCTGCGTGTCCGAGACCACCATTCCCTCCTTATCGATACGCCACATGATGCGAGCGGCGAGACTAAAACACAGAACATCAGATTTTTCCATCATTTCTGTCACATATGAGCATGAACGCTACGTGCAGAGCGCTAGGGAGCGAGTCTAAACATTCCCAAACCTCATCCTTCCCTCGCACTTCGAAACACATCTTTCCCTCGCGGGTCAAAATGACCCGAAGCCCTAAAATCATACTTAAAAAAGCAGATTTTTTTCCATTTTTTTTAATGCAATTTATTTTATTCACCTTTAAATGACTAGATTTGATCAATAAATAATAAATAAATAGTAATTTAAGCACATTCCTCACATTCTTTCAACTTAAATTCAAAATAACTCACAATTTCATGCATAACCCTTTTAATTCTGCCCTAAATATCCTACATTGAGTGTCTTTGCCGACCTTTTGTGGAAAAATAATAATATAACATGATATTTCATGACTCTGTATGGCCTTATATCTCTATAAGAGTAAATGAGCTGTTCCTCTGGGTCCTAAAGTCAGTTTCTCTTCAGTCTGCATTCAGATACACATGTAGACGTTATTAAATCATTTTTTGGTAAAGTTTTGGCATTTTTAGTTTGAATTTTGAGCATTTTTAGGTTTTTCTATGTGTACTGAAGTGTATCATTCCTCACATTCCTTTCATTCCTAATGGGGTCAAATTGACCCGTGACGGAAGGATTTGTTACTTTTTTAAATTTCAACCCCAAAACTCCTCGAATCCATTATTTTTTTGTGTGTATTTGTGGTTCAAGTGTGACAAAAGTTTATGGGTCTTGATGAACAGTCAATTAAAAAAACAAATGATGAGGGAATCATGAGGCCTAAAACACGGCTCATTACGGCTCATACCGGATGTTTTCATTGGGTGCTTTTCCGTAGCTCTTGATGGAAGCGCACTCGAGTTTGTGTTCTTCCCAGGAGGCTCGCTGGCACGTTCTGTCACAGTACTGAGCAAAGCGGCACTGACCGCAGCGCTGGAGCTTCTCCTGACGCCGGAAACACCCGTGACACACACTGGACACCAGACTGGAACAGAGAACGCTTCGTTAGATCTCTCACTCCACACTTTAATCTCAGTTACAGAAGCAGTGGCTGTAACACACATGGTTTAAAACGTTCACACATGCCAGCATGACGAAACTTGCCATTTCAACACTATATAGAGAAAAAAACTGCACCAAAATTAAAAAATCTGGTCTTTAGTCTCGCCATACAATCACAAAACAATTAAAAATACACAACATCCACCCATTACATCTAACCATACACAACACACCCACAATATCAACCCTTAAAATATTCACTTTTGCTTGTTTATATTTTTATTATACATTTTTCTTGCACAAAAGTTTGTTTATATATTGCTCTAATTGCCTTTGGTGTTCTATAACGATAATGAGATGGTAATAATTCAAAAACATGATTCAAAGTGTGTGTTGTGTCTCTTGTTATAGTCAAAGCTTTTCTCTAAACAGCAATTTCATATAATTGATCGACGGACTTTTGTTTGGATGACTTTTGCTTAAAATTAGACAAATCTGATATTATTTTAATCTCCAATCTGTTATTTAAGAGTTGAGATAGTTCTTTATTGCCGATGTAACCAGCAGAAACACTTGCCAGGTTACAATGAACCCCAATTAGAACTATGATATTCTATTATATTCTTTTATGAATTCTATTGAGAAACCATGAGAAAAAGGTGAATAAAGACTGAGAGTCAGTGTTCAGATATATGACACCATATGACAGATTAAAATGTTGTCTTATCTAATCAAAAAAAATACAAGAAAAACTAAAATATTTTTTCAATAAAATCCAATTATTAACTTTTTTATATAAAATAATGGCATTTTTTAATAATAAAAAATAAAGTAATTTTTGAGTTTTCCAGTGTGTTCAAAAATTCCTTTATTTTTTATTATTAAAAAATGCCATTATTTTATATAAAAAAGTTAATAATTGGATTTTATTGAAAAAATATTTTTGTTTTTCTTGTATTTTTTTTGATTAGATAAGATAACATTTTAATCTGTCAAATGGTCATGTTATGATGTACCCCACCTATGGGGCATGTTGTCACATTTCACTTCCATTCTTTCGGGATATATCAAGAAACAAGCGAACACTGTATTAATGAAACAAAACCACATAATTTTACTAGACGTGTGAAATTAATGTGGGGAAAAATGAATACTCTGAACCCCAAGTGAATTTACACAAACTGAGAAAGTCAAAAAGAGTGTCAGTTGTGTCCCGCTCTCCTCTACACATCACATATATCTGTTCTTACATTACTTACAGAGCTTGTGACAGTATTGGGTGACACACTTATCTTATTCATTCATGCTGAATCATCTTATGCAACCCGGTTTTTATATTTCATGTTTAAATTGGAAAACTGATTCTTCATGCTGAGCAAATAACGATTCTTCACTTCTGGTCCTAAATTGCTCGATTCTAATCTTGATTTTACAGTGTGTTATTTTAAGACAAGTTCGGCTCTGGAAAAGCCACGCAAGTTCTCTTCGGGACGTCAGGTTAAATATAGACTATAAACAGCATATGATACCACGACTCAATCGACCCCTGCTATTTAAAGCTCAATCATAATCAGTGTTACTGCAGAATCTCTGATATGCATTCTTACTGGTAAAGGTTACATATGTAACTTTAAAGGTTCTGTCAGGGGCTTTTAAGGGTTACATCATTTATCATTATTTTTTATTAATTTAATTTAATTTAATGAGGTAAGCCATTAGTAAACATAATTTATCACTAGAAAAAAAATTGAAATAACCTGTTGAACATGAAAGCGTTATGCAATAATTTAATATTTCTATATAAAATCCCTTATAAATCTATGTAAAATTTTTAGTAATAAAAATCTGCTGTATGGAAGCTTGTTTCTGCCACAGAATAAAAAATAAAAAAGGTAACTGCGACCTTTTATCTCATAATTGCAAGATATAAAGTCATATTTGCGAGATATAAAGTCATATTTGCGAGATATAAAGTCAGAATTGTGAGATATAAAGTCAGAATTGTGAGATATAAAGTCAGAATTGCGAGATATAAAGTCAGAATTGCTAGTTATAAAGTCAGAATTGCGAGTTATAAAGTCAGAATTGTGAGATATAAAGTCAGAATTGCGAGATATAAAGTCAGAATTGCGAGATATAAAGTCAGAATTGCGAGATATAAAGTCAGAATTGCTAGTTATAAAGTCAGAATTGCGAGTTATAAAGTCAGAATTGCGAGTTATAAAGTCAGAATTGTGAGATATAAAGTCAGAATTGTGAGATATAAAGTCAGAATTGTGAGATATAAAGTCAGAATTGCTAGTTATAAAGTCAGAATTGCGAGATATAAAGTCAGAATTGTGAGTTATAAAGTCAGAATTGCGAGTTATAAAGTCAGAATTGCGAGTTATAAAGTCAGAATTGTGAGATATAAAGTCAGAATTGTGAGATATAAAGTCAGAATTGTGAGATATAAAGTCAGAATTGCGAGATATAAAGTCTGAATTGTGAGTTATAAAGTCAGAATTGCGAGTTATAAAGTCAGAATTGCGAGATATAAAGTCTGAATTGCGAGATATAAAGTCTGAATTGCGAGTTATAAAGTCAGAATTGCGAGTTATAAAGTCAGAATTGCGAGATATAAAGTCAGAATTGTGAGAAATAAAGTCAGAATTGCGAGATATAAAGTCTGAATTGCGAGATATAAAGTCAGAATTGCGAGTTATAAAGTCAGAATTGTGAGTTATAAAGTCTGAATTGTGAGTTATAAAGTCAGAATTGCGAGTTATAAAGTCAGAATTGCGAGATATAAAGTCTGAATTGCGAGATATAAAGTCTGAATTGCGAGTTATAAAGTCTGAATTGCGAGATATAAAGTCAGAATTGCGAGATATAAAGTCTGAATTGTGAGATATAAAGTCAGAATTGCGAGATATAAAGTCAGAATTGCGAGATATAAAGTCTGAATTGCGAGTTATAAAGTCTGAATTGCGAGATATAAAGTCAGAATTGCGAGATATAAAGTCTGAATTGCGAGATATAAAGTCAGAATTGCGAGTTATAAAGTCAGAATTGCGAGTTATAAAGTCAGAATTGCGAGTTATAAAGTCAGAATTGCGAGATATAAAGTCTGAATTGCGAGTTATAAAGTCAGAATTGCGAAATATAAAGTCAGAATTGCGAGTTATAAAGTCAGAATTGCTAGTTATAAAGTCAGAATTGCGAGTTATAAAGTCAGAATTGTGAGATATAAAGTCAGAATTGTGAGATATAAAGTCAGAATTGCGAGTTATAAAGTCAGAATTGTGAGATATAAAGTCAGAATTGCGAGTTATAAAGTCAGAATTGCTAGTTATAAAGTCAGAATTGCGAGTTATAAAGTCAGAATTGTGAGATATAAAGTCTGAATTGTGAGATATAAAGTCAGAATTGCGAGATATAAAGTCAGAATTGCGAGATATAAAGTCTGAATTGCGAGTTATAAAGTCTGAATTGCGAGATATAAAGTCAGAATTGCGAGATATAAAGTCTGAATTGCGAGATATAAAGTCAGAATTGCGAGTTATAAAGTCAGAATTGCGAGTTATAAAGTCAGAATTGCGAGTTATAAAGTCAGAATTGCGAGTTATAAAGTCAGAATTGCGAGTTATAAAGTCAGAATTGCGAGTTATAAAGTCAGAATTGCGAGTTATAAAGTCAGAATTGCGAGTTATAAAGTCAGAATTGCTAGTTATAAAGTCAGAATTGCGAGTTATAAAGTCAGAATTGTGAGATATAAAGTCAGAATTGTGAGATATAAAGTCAGAATTGCGAGATATAAAGTCAGAATTGTGAGATATAAAGTCAGAATTGCGAGTTATAAAGTCAGAATTGCGAGATATAAAGTCAGAATTGCGAGATATAAAGTCAGAATTGCGAGATATAAAGTCAGAATTGCGAGTTATAAAGTCAGAATTGCGAGTTATAAAGTCAGAATTGTGAGATATAAAGTCAGAATTGTGAGATATAAAGTCAGAATTGTGAGATATAAAGTCAGAATTGTGAGATATAAAGTCAGAATTGTGAGTTATAAAGTCAGAATTGTGAGATATAAAGTCAGAATTGCGAGATATAAAGTCAGAATTGCGAGTTATAAAGTCAGAATTGTGAGATATAAAGTCAGAATTGCTAGTTATAAAGTCAGAATTGTGTGATATAAAGTCAGAATTGCGAGATATAAAGTCAGAATTGAGTGATATAAAGTCAGAATTGTGAGATATAAAGTCAGAATTGTGAGATATAAAGTCAGAATTGCGAGATATAAAGTCAGAATTGTGAGATATAAAGTCAGAATTGTGAGATATAAAGTCAGAATTGTGAGATATAAAGTCAGAATTGTGAGATATAAAGTCAGAATTGCGGATATAAAGTCAGAATTGCGAGATATAAAGTCAGAATTGCGAGATATAAAGTCAGAATTGCGGATATAAAGTCAGAATTGTGAGATATAAAGTCAGAATTGAGAGATATAAAGTCAGAATTGTGTGATATAAAGTCAGAATTGCGAGATATAAAGTCAGAATTGCGAGTTATAAAGTCAGAATTGTGAGATATAAAGTCAGAATTGCGAGATATAAAGTCAGAATTGCGGATATAAAGTCAGAATTGTGAGATATAAAGTCAGAATTGAGTGATATAAAGTCAGAATTGTGAGATATAAAGTCAGAATTGTGAGATATAAAGTCAGAATTGCGAGATATAAAGTCAGAATTGTGAGATATAAAGTCAGAATTGCGAGATATAAAGTCAGAATTGCGAGATATAAAGTCAGAATTGTGAGTTATAAAGTCAGAATTGTGAGATATAAAGTCAGAATTGAGAGATATAAAGTCAGAATTGTGTGATATAAAGTCAGAATTGCGGATATAAAGTCAGAATTGTGAGATATAAAGTCAGAATTGAGAGATATAAAGTCAGAATTGTGTGATATAAAGTCAGAATTGCGAGATATAAAGTCAGAATTGCGGATATAAAGTCAGAATTGCGGATATAAAGTCAGAATTGTGAGATATAAAGTCAGAATTGTGAGATATAAAGTCAGAATTGAGAGATATAAAGTCAGAATTGCGAGATATAAAGTCAGAATTGTGAGATATAAAGTCAGAATTGAGAGATATAAAGTCAGAATTGCGAGTTATAAAGTCAGAATTGTGAGATATAAAGTCAGAATTGTGAGATATAAAGTCAGAATTGAGAGAAATAAAGTCAGAATTGAGAGATATAAAGTCACAATGATCTTTTAAAATGTTTTATTCTGTGGCGGAAACAAGCTTTCATCGCTGTAGGATTTACCATTTTCATAAATGGACAAAATTTCATAAATAGTTACAAAGAAACAGCAAGTAACATTGAATTAAATGAAGTTCAAAACGTAGTTCGGGAGGAGCCTAAACATCCAGTCCTGTCAATCATCATTACCAGAGCACTATATAAATGGTTTTTCTTGTAAACATACTTCAATAATCTTACAACCTTAATTTTTATGTTTATATTAGTCGGTTTTCATTAGAATTTAAGTTAAAGCATTACTCAGTTTGTTGTTGTTAGTTTTTGTTCTTTTTAAATATAGTTTTTATTCATTTTATTTCAGTTTTAGTTATTTTAGGACATCAAGTTAAAATGAAAAATGTCACTTTGGCGACTAGCTGAGATAAAATACGTTTTTATAATTCCCTTTATTTCAGTTAAACACACAATACAATGATCAAAAGTGTAACTTTACTCTTCAAACATGATGTTCTTCCTCAGTGTTTCGGTCTCGTTCTCCAGCACAAGCATCCAAACATTATTAAATCAAGACACATTTTCTGAAGAAGTGAAATGACTGAAGATATTAAGGTAAAATAATGTGACTTTATGCTTAATATGGGGTCAGAAAAGTTCTCACTTTGAATTAAGTTTATTTTTCTGACTCTATTGTCAGATATTTGTTCTTGTTTTAAGCACAAACTCGCTTCATTGTTCAGTCTTAATATCTTCAGTCATTTTGCTTCTCCAGTAAATGTGGATGTGGATGAAATGAGGAAGAACATCAGTTTTGAGAAGCCATTTTCCTCCTCCTCCACATCGGGTCTCATTGCACTGGTCGATCAGGCTCTTACCTGTCCAACACCACAGATGCCAAAGGGGCTTCAGCGAACAGAACGTCTCCAGCCCAAAGCTCTTTGGTGGCCCGGAGGCCCCTGCCTTTCCCCGGAGAGTCGAACACTTCCACAAACTCCATGTCTTCACTACAGCCCGTCAGCTTCGATCTGGCGTCTGGGATTCCTCTAGCACTCACTAAAATACTAAAATAGCCGAGGGCTCCAGCTGTACCATGTTGGGGTTCAGAAGGGGTGTTTCGAGAAGATGTGTGTGTCGTCACACGGGACGGTCCGGGGCAGGGTTCCCAGAGGTCTGTGGAAAGAGCAGGAACAGGTGATGCAACAATCACAGCTGGATGAGATTTAATGCTGTTTGAGGTTGCAGACGTTTGCACACTTTTCACACGCATGCATTTCCCTCGGCGGGAGAGCCTCGTTTGGGATATTTCTGTCCTTCAGTTGGAGCCGCCAGTCAAGAGACAGCTGCCGCCACCTGGACCTTCCAGCACCTTCCTTCCCCCACACACACACTCTCTGGATCCTTCACACACACACTCTCTGGATCCTTCACACACACACTCACACATTCTAGATTGTTCCATTCAAGAAGAGTCAGTTCAATGCATTCACAAAACATGTAGTCTGATCTGAGCTTAAGTTACAGCACTAGTCAAACGTCTGACACATCTACTCAAAACTGGCCATATGTTGGACTAACAGAATGGAATAATAATAGTGATGAAAACTCTGAAATGGCACAAATGGAAGTCTGGGAATGAGGCCGTGATCATGTGACACTCTTATATTTGAGCTTCTTTGAAGAAAAAAAAAAAAAAAAAAAAAAAATATATATATATATATATATATATATATATATATATATATAATTTTACCTTTTTTTATTACAATATATATATATATATTCAAATAAAAAAGTATCTAAATATATATATAAAAATTTACCTTTTTTATTAGAATATATATATATATATATATATATATATATATATATATATTCAAATAAAAAAGTATATAAATATATATATATATAAAATGAAACTTTTTTTATTTGAATATATATAAATATATATATATATTATATATATATATATATATCATTCAAATTAAAAAATGTTAAATGAAATACAAATTAAATATACAAAACTAATTAAAAACAGAAAATTAGAAAAAAATGTAACTAAAATGGAAAGTGTAAATTTTTTTTTTTAAATATTGCTAAATATAATAGTATATAAATAATACTATAATAGCACTTCACGAGGTGCATCATGGGTTGCTTTTAAAGACGAGTGATGAGAACTTCATAAATCTGCTCATACATTAAAAGGTCAAATTAAAAGAATAATAATAGGCACAGTTTTTATTTGTCTCCAAAATGACAGTCTAATTCAATCATATTTACATTTATGCATTTGCCAAAAACTTTTATCCAAAGCGACTTACATTGTTAGTAGCTTTCTTTAAAGGAATTAATACTTTTATTCATCAGCGACGCATTAAATTGATCGAAAGTGACATTTATAATGTTACGAAAGATTCAATTTAAAACAAACGCTGTTCTTTTGAACTTTATATTCATCAAAGAATCCTGAATAAAAAAATGCATCACGGTTTCCACAAACTGTTTTCAACATTGATAATAATCATAAATGTTTCTTGATCATCAAATCCTCATATTAGAGTGATTTCTGAAGGATCATGTGACACTGAAGACTGGAGTAATGATGCTGAACATTCAGCTTTGATCACAGGATATAAATTACACTTTACTATATATTCACATAGAGAACAGATGATTTACATTATAATAATATTTAACAATTTTTGATCAAATAAATGCAGCCTTTCCGTATTGATTTTTTTGTGTGTTTTAAAGGGTTAAAGGAAACATCTTAATGCAAAATGCCCAACTTTCTTCTGATTCCTTTGCTTACAGTGTGCTTTTTTTAATAATGTGTTATAAAATAATGTTAATAATGTGTGTGGCTGTTTGTGTAGTTTGTTCAATTTGTCAGAAAGAGTGTGTGTGTCCTCCTGATCATCGCATGAGAACACATGGACACCTGATTAGTGACGGACATTACATACACGACACACTTCAGGAAGGATAGGAAGGATATAATTCATATATTCATAATTATTTAGTTCTGCTTGTGTATCTTCTGAAAGAGAATCTCTTTTCTGTCCCGTTCCGCATTTACACTTCCACTCCGGCTGTTATTCTGCTTCACTCTCGCTGGTTCCTGTATCATAATTTGCTTGTTTTTCTCATTTTTTGTAAGATGAGATTTAAAGTGATTTACACTAATCGAGTGAGTTTGGCTGGACTCTCTGTATTAGCGAATGCTAAAATTAACACTAACTAAGATTAATAATCTTTTTTCCTCAGTGTTTCTGTCTCGTTTTCCAGCACTAATATCTAAACATTCTTAAATCAAGAGACATTTACTGGAGAAGAAGCAAAATGACTGAAGATATTAAGAAAATGAAGTGAGTTTGTGCTTAAAACAAGAACAAATATCTGACAATGGAGTCAGAAAAATAAACTTAACAAAATGATTTATAAGCATAAACTTCGAATTGATAACACTTTAGTAATTACTATAGAGTTATTAAGCTTTTCACTTTAGATACTGACCCAAATAATTAGTAGTTCCTTTAGAAAGATGTAGAAACACTCGAGTCATTAGTGGGTTACCGTTACCATATATTATACATTATGCATTATTGATATTAATTATGAACCTGTATATAGTAGTTCTCAGTGAGGAATGAAAAAATATTAGTTACTGATTAGCTAATAGTGAACTTCCACATTCAACTGAGTGCTGTTACTAACTAGTTCATCAATCAGAGTTTATGTTAGTTAATAGCAGTTACTATAATGTTAATAATGCGTTTGTTCCTGTGTAGTTATTCATTAATGACGGAACAGTATTATAAAGTGTTACCATCACAATATATTTTCTTAATATCTTCCGTCATTTTGCATCTTCTCCAGTAAATGTCTCTTGATTTAAGAACGTTTAGATATTTGTGCTGGTTTTCTATCATGCAGAACTTTAACACTTTCATGAATGATCTCTCATGGCTCTCAGTGTGAAATGGATTCGTTCCTCTCGGAGTCTCTCCGCATAAAGCGCTCCGTCTCTGAGTTTCACCATCATTCGACTCCCAGGCTTTTCTCCTAAGCGTCCCACAATGGAAGACTTGATCTCTCGGGAGCCCCGGGATCTGGGAAGAGCTCTGTGCATCATCACGGGAGCGTCGAAAGGTTACGGGCGAGCGCTGGCGTTCCAGCTGAGCTGCCGGCTGAAGCCCAGATCTGTCCTGGTTCTGGTGGCCCGAAGCACAGCCCAGCTGAACGAGCTGAAGGAAGACATCGTGAGTCTGTGTGGACAGAACAAACTGGACGTTCGATGCGTTCAAGCGGATCTGGAGGAGACAGAAGGAGTGGAGAAAACGGTGCAGGCGCTTAAAGAGACGAACTCGACTGAAATGGACCACGTGCTTCTGATCAACAACGCAGGTGTGCTGGAGTTTTTTGGGTTATGTGAACGTTAAAGTCTCCCTTGTGGTGAAAATCCAGCTTTTAATGTTGTTTATATGTCTATATAACATGCTTTAAGACAAACCATGTGTAAATTCATAAGTCGACAACATTGCTGAGTATTTCCTCCTTAAAACGTAAAAAAAAGTTTGGTTATGTGAGCGTTAAAGTCCCCCTGTGATGAAAATCCAGCTTTTAATGTTGTTTATCTTGAGTATGTGGTGTTTTTAAGCAAGTTTTTAATGTTTTAGTATTTGATTTGGGGTTTAATCCGGATTATGAACAAATGTTCTCCCAGTAAAGTTAATAAATCGTTTTCTGTTCTCGAAAACGTTGGCACAAATTGTAACATTTTTAAATGTTACTACTTGGAATGGAAATGTTCTAATGTTACAAAATGGAATGTTCAGTTAACAAGGAATAACTTATTTAAAGTCCCTCTGTCGGTGAAAATCCAGCTTTTAGTGTTGTTTATGTGTCTATGTGGTGTTTTTAATCTGCTTTAAGACAAACTCATGTGTAAGTTCATAAGTCGACAGCATTGCTGAGTATTTCCTCCTTAAAACTGCAGTGAACCAAAGACAGTCTCAAAAACACACTTTGAAATCGCTGGTGTTTCTGACGTCACAAACTACCTTGTAACCAATCAGATCAACGTGTGATCGTCAACCAGTGGATCTCTGAGCTGAGTGAGTGAGTGGAGGCGGGGCTCATTTGCATATTCATAGAACCGCACATACTAAATGAGGCAAGGGTGTCGAGTTACATTCAAGATATTTCATCAAAGATGAGTTTTAAGGGATTCAAGGATTGACCACAGGGAGACTTTATGAGAACATTCCACTTTTAAGTGTTTTCTGAAACAAGTAGTAACATTTAAAAAAATTCCATGAATGTTTAATAATACCATAATGTTTTCATGCTAATGTTTGTTCATAACGTTGAGAGAGCCGATCGGTCTCGTGTAATGTAAAAGAACGTGTGTCTCTCTCTTTTCAGCCTCTCAGTGAGTGAATGGAGGCGGGGCTCATTTGCATATTCATAGAACCGCATATACTAAATGAGGCAAGGGTGTCGAGTTACATTCAAGATATATTAAGTCATGAATAAAAAAATTCAAGGAAAAACGCTTTAATGTCATTTTGGTGATGAGTTTTAAGGGATACAATTATTGACTTTAAGGGAACATTTCATTCTTCAAACATAAAAATGTTATGTTACTATTAAATGTTCTCTGAAACAAGTAGTAACATTTCCATGAATGATGTATAAATAATGTTTTTACGTTTTGAGAACATTATTAAAGGTCAGATAACTTAAATTTTAAAGTTACTGGAAGAACGCTTGTTCGTAACGCTGAGAGAGCTGATCGTTCTCTTGTAATGTAAAGAAACGTGTGTCTCTTGTTCTCAGCGTCTCTGGGCGACGTGTCTCGCTTCGCTCAGTCGTTCACGGACCCCGCGGAGGTGAACCGCTACCTGTCGCTGAACGTTAGCGGCGTGCTCAGTCTGACGGCCGGCGTTCTGCAGGCGTTCCCTCGTCGTCTGGGTCTGAGGAGAACCGTGGTGAACATCAGCTCTCTGTGTGCGCTGAAGCCTTTCCCCTCCTGGGTCCTGTACTGCACCGGGAAAGCGGCCCGAGACATGATGTTCCGGGTGTTAGCCGAAGAGGAGCCGGATGTACGGGTGCTGAGTTACGCCCCGGGTGAGTGTCGAGTTCTGATGATTGATCTCCTGTGCCTTAAAGCAGACAAGCATATAGTTACATTGATTCTGTTTGTTGCAGTGTTTAAAAAATGTAAATAAATAAACAAAAAAATTAAAAAGAAAATCTAAATCAAAACACTAAATCATAAAATTGTAAATTTATAAGAATTGATATAAAAAAAATGTTTTAGGAAAGGTTTTGCATGTTTTAGGAAAGGTCTTGCATGTTTTAGGAAAGGTTTTGCATGTTTTAGGAAAGGTCTTGAATGTTAGGAAAGGTTTTGCATGTTTTAGGAAAGGTTTTGCATGTTTTAGGAAAGGTCTTGCATGTTAGGAAAGGTTTTGCATGTTTTAGGAAAGGTTTTGCATGTTTTAGGAAAGGTTTCCATGCTTTAGGAAAGATTTTAAATGTTTTAGGAAAGATTTTACATGTTTTTAGGAAAGATTTTGCATGTTTTTAGGAAAGATTTTGCATGCTTTAGGAAAGATTTTGCACGTTTTAGGAAAGATTTTACATGTTTTAGGAAAGATTTTGCACGTTTTAGGAAAGATTTTACATGTTTTAGGAAAGATTTTGCACGTTTTAGGAAAGATTTAACATGTTTTTAGGAAAGGTCTTGCATGTTTTAAGAAAGGTTTTGCATGTTTTAGGAAAGGTTGTGAATGTTTTAGGAAAGGTTTTGCATGTTTTAGGAAAGGTCTTGCATGTTTTAGGAAAGGTTGTGAATGTTTTTAGGAAAGGTTTTGCATGTTTTAGGAAAGGTCTTGCATGTTTTAGGAAAGGTCTTGCATGTTAGGAAAGGTTTTGCATGTTTTAGGAAAGATTTTAAATGTTTTAGGAAAGATTTTGTATGTTAGGAAAGGTCTTGCATGTTTTAGGAAAGATTTTGCATGCTTTAGGAAAGATTTTGCATGTTTTAGGAAAGATTTTGCATGCTTTAGGAGAGGTCTTTGCACATTTTAGGAAAGATTTTGCACGTTTTAGGAAAGATTTTACATGTTTTTAGGAAAGGTCTTGCATGTTTTAGGAAAGGTTTTGCATGTTTTAAGAAAGGTTTTGCATGTTTTTAGGAAAGGTTTTGCATGTTTTAGGAAAGGTTTTACATGTTTTAGGAAAGATTTTGCACGTTTTAGGAAAGATTTTACATGTTTTAGGAAAGATTTTGCACGTTTTAGGAAAGATTTAACATGTTTTTAGGAAAGGTCTTGCACGTTTTAGGAAAGATTTTACATGTTTTAGGAAAGATTTTGCACGTTTTAGGAAAGATTTTACATGTTTTAGGAAAGATTTTGCACGTTTTAGGAAAGATTTAACATGTTTTTAGGAAAGGTCTTGCATGTTTTAAGAAAGGTTTTGCATGTTTTAGGAAAGGTTGTGAATGTTTTAGGAAAGGTTTTGCATGTTTTAGGAAAGGTTTTGCATGTTTTAGGAAAGGTTGTGAATGTTTTTAGGAAAGGTTTTGCATGTTTTAGGAAAGGTCTTGCATGTTTTAGGAAAGGTCTTGCATGTTAGGAAAGGTTTTGCATGTTTTAGGAAAGATTTTAAATGTTTTAGGAAAGATTTTGTATGTTAGGAAAGGTCTTGCATGTTTTAGGAAAGATTTTGCATGCTTTAGGAAAGATTTTGCATGTTTTAGGAAAGATTTTGCATGCTTTAGGAGAGGTCTTTGCACATTTTAGGAAAGATTTTGCACGTTTTAGGAAAGATTTTACATGTTTTTAGGAAAGGTCTTGCATGTTTTAGGAAAGGTTTTGCATGTTTTAAGAAAGGTTTTGCATGTTTTTAGGAAAGGTTTTGCATGTTTTAGGAAAGGTTTTGCATGTTTTAGGAAAGGTTTTGCATGTTTTAGGAAAAGTTTTGCATGTTTTAGGAAAGGTCTTGCATGTTTTAAGAAAGGTCTTGCATGTTTTAAGAAAGGTCTTGCATGTTTTAGGAAAGGTCTTGCATGTTTTAAGAAAGGTCTTGCATGTTTTAGGAAAGGTCTTGCATGTTTTTAGGAAAGGTCTTGCATGTTTTAGGAAAGGTCTTGCATGTTTCAGGAAAGGTCTTGCATGTTTTAGGAAAGGTTTTGCATGTTTTAGGAAAGGTCTTGCATGTTTTAAAAAAGGTTTTGCATGTTTTAGGAAAGGTTTTGCATGTTTTAAGAAAGGTTTTGCATGTTTTAGGAAAGGTCTTGCATGTTTTAAGAAAGGTTTTGCATGTTTTAGGAAAGGTCTTGCATGTTTTAAAAAAGGTTTTGCATGTTTTAGGAAAGGTTTGGCATGTTTTAAAAAAGGTTTTGCATGTTTTAGGAAAGGTCTTGCATGTTTTAAAAAAGGTTTTGCATGTTTTAGGAAAGGTTTTGCATGTTTTAAGAAAGGTTTTGCATGTTTTAAAAAAGGTTTTGCATGTTTTAAAAAAGGTTTTGCATGTTTTAGGAAAGGTTTTGCATGTTTTAAGAAAGGTCTTGCATGTTTTAGGAAAGGTTTTGCATGTTTTAAGAAAGGTTTTGCATGTTTTAAAAAAGGTTTTGCATGTTTTAAAAAAGGTTTTGCATGTTTTAGGAAAGGTTTTGCATGTTTTAAGAAAGGTTTTGCATGTTTTAGGAAAGGTTTTGCATGTTTTAAGAAAGGTTTTGCATGTTTTAGGAAAGGTTTTGCATGTTTTAAGAAAGGTTTTGCATGTTTTAGGAAAGGTCTTGCATGTTTTAAAAAAGGTTTTGCATGTTTTAGGAAAGGTTTTGCATGTTTTAAAAAAGGTTTTGCATGTTTTAAAAAAGGTTTTGCATGTTTTAGGAAAGGTTTTGCATGTTTTAAGAAAGGTTTTGCATGTTTTAGGAAAGGTTTTGCATGTTTTAAGAAAGGTTTTGCATGTTTTAGGAAAGGTTTTGCATGTTTTAAAAAAGGTTTTGCATGTTTTAGGAAAGGTCTTGCATGTTTTAAAAAAGGTTTTGCATGTTTTAAAAAAGGTTTTGCATGTTTTAGGAAAGGTTTTGCATGTTTTAAGAAAGGTTTTGCATGTTTTAGGAAAGGTTTTGCATGTTTTAAGAAAGGTTTTGCATGTTTTAGGAAAGGTCTTGCATGTTTTAAAAAAGGTTTTGCATGTTTTAGGAAAGGTTTTGCATGTTTTAAAAAAGGTTTTGCATGTTTTAGGAAAGGTCTTGCATGTTTTAAAAAAGGTTTTGCATGTTTTAGGAAAGGTTTTGCATGTTTTAAGAAAGGTTTTGCATGTTTTAGGAAAGGTTTTGCATGTTTTAAGAAAGATTTTGCATGCTTTAGGAGAGGTCTTGCACGTTTTAGGAAAGATTTTACATGCTTTAGGAGAGGTCTTGCACGTTTTAGGAAAGATTTTACATGTTTTAGGAGAGGTCTTGCACGTTTTAGGAAAGGTTTTGCATGTTTTAGGAAAGGTTTTGCATGTTTTAGGAAAGGTTTTGCATGTTTTAGGAAAGGTCTTGCATGTTGTAGGAAAGGTTTTGCATGTTGTAGGAAACGTCTTGCATGTTCACTGACGGTGTGCTGGACTCACTGTGACCCGCAGGTCCTCTGGACACAGACATGCAGCTTCAAGCTCGTCGTTTCTCAGGAGACCTGAACCTGCGTCGCTCGTTCTCCTCGATGTTCTCCGAGCACCAGCTTCTGTCCTGCGAGGAGTCCGGGTCCAAACTCATCAAACTCCTGCTGGACAACGACTTCCCATCCGGAGCGCATCTCGACTTCTACGAGCTTTAGGAGCAGATTCACACTTACAGCTCGTGTACATACAAACATGTGCTTCTTCCTAGGGTTTCCAGCACAAATATATAAACATTCTTACATCAAGATGCATTTATGACTGAAGAAATTAAGACTGTTAAATGAATCAAAATCAGTGACTTGATTAGCAGATATTTCATTGTTAAGATATTTGTGCTGTTTTTTTATTTTTTATTATTTGTTTATTTTAATTTTACATTTATGGTAAAGTTTTTAGTGAGTGATCATTTAGATTTTTTACATTTTTTATTTTAATTTGACATTTTTATGATTTAAGTTTCAGTGTTTTATTTGAATGTTTTCCTTTTTTTAATAGTTTATTTAAATTTTACATTTTACAATTTCATTTTCAGGGTTTTATTTAAATTGTTTTTATTTTTAATTATTAGTTTATTTTAATTTTACATTTTAATTTTACATATTTGTGTTTTCCAGCACAAATATCTAAACATTCTTGAATCAAGATACATTTACTGGAGAAGAAACAAAATGACTGAAGATATTAAGACTGAAAAATATATCCAAATTAGTGACTTCATTGGCAGATATTTCATTGTTTAGATATTTGTGCTGGAAAACAAGACAGAAACACTGAGGAAGCTCATGTTATACCATGTTGTTGATAGATTTGTGTTATTTTTATTCATTTTAAGTCTACGCTAAAAATCTGTAAATTTGTTTAGACATATACACACTTTTTTAAAGAAAGAATAAATAAAAGTTGCTGGTGTTTTAAAGCTGCTGTGTGGAGTTTGTTATTAATGCAGCTGAGGACCTCTAGTGGTGATCGACGGAAATACAGAGGAAAACACAAGGGAGGAAATCAAAGAATATTCAGAGAATATTTAGACTTATTTTCTTCACTATATCTTTGGTGTTTTCAGTAATACATTAATGACAGGGTACAAAGGCTGTATTTGTTGTTATTTTCCTCTAATCCACTAGATGGCATTAAAACTCACCGCAACACTTTTCTTAAAGAGACAGTTCACCCAAAAATGAAAATCGTCATTGTTTACTCACCCTCAAGTTGTTCCAAACTTGTACGAGTTTCTTTCTTTTGCTAAACACAAAAGAAGATATTTTGAAAAATGTTGGTAACTAAACAGTTGATGGACCCCATTGCCTTCCATAGTATTTTTTTTCTACTATGGAAGTCAATGGGGTTCATCAAATGTGATACTGATTTTATACAACAATTCAATAAATATGAAGTTAATATTGTGTTATATTTTAGACACAGTATTGTCTGTTTTTGTTACCTATAAAGCAATAGCAGAACTGTTCTGTTCCTCCGAAAATATCATTTCTGAATGAATCCGCGGTTGAGTGAATCAATCGGGTGAATCAATGATTCAATGACTCGTTCATAGAGAGAGCGAACTGAATGAATCAGCCGTTTGAACGAATCTAATGAATACATGACTCACTCATTTAGACATTTACCGCCACCTACTGTCAGTTTTAGTTTCTTATTTAGAGTATCATTTCATGTAAAAACATTTCATATTTCCAAATGAATAAAAACCCTTTAAAAGTACAGTTCACCCAAAAAGTGAGTAAAAAAAACAAAAAAAACTTAAGCTACTTTTTGTTGATGCTTTTTAACACAATAATGACTTTAACTTAATTTCTTAGCCAAATTTGATGTGCGATTAATTTATCCACATTGTGCAATTAATTGATTTTAATTGTTTGACAGTTGAAGAATATGTAAAAGCATGGTATTTAAGGGTAAATCATAAAATAATAAATATCTGGCTGAGTTTGTTTTATTTATTGACAAGACATGGTTAGATTCAAATGATCAATGTCATTTATTAATTCAGATTTAGTCCGATTCAGTCCATTTAGATAATCACCGTATTAATAATAAAAACCATTAAAAATATGATGCTAATCAAATAAATGCAATTTATTGTTAAGTGTAAAGCCATATTAAATTATTATGGGAAGGGTTTATTGAATTTATTAAATTTCTGTATTTTTAATGATAGTGTTTTTTTATTGAATATCCAAAAAATAAGCATAATATCAGACCGTATTTGAACAGGGAAAGGCAGATTACATACATTTCAGAAACATCGGATTCTCCACATCTGATCTGACATTAACACTTACAGGCTTTATTTCACGGCACGTCTTCTTCCTGTCACATGACACACACAAGCTGTCTCTTTGATGGAGCCGGTTGCCATGGTAACAGCTGCGAGATGATGTCATCTGTGAGTTTGTGAATGGAGACCAAGTGTGTGAAATAACCTGCAGCTCTCCTGGAAGAGAAAAGACATGAACGCATGAGCTTTATAGAGGAGAGATGCATGAGAGTCGCGACTCTGCAGGATTAACCAAGACAAACTTAATCAAATGAAAAATGTTTTGTCATTTTTTATGCATGTTTTCAAGTTGAAACCTACATGGCAACACTTTAACCTTTAAATAAACACAAACAATAACATGAAAAAAAAGAGTAAAAAGGTTAAATATATGCAAAGATGTCGACCAATAACAATTCAGTATGCAAATCCCACATCAATATGCAAATATCGCATTATCTGCTTTTTAAGCCAGTGAGAGATTTCAAAGCCTGAGGAACACTAACACAGAGATGCCAAACAAATACTGGAATTATGAATAATTGAATCAAAAACAGGACTTTTCATTGTTTCACTCAGTCTTGTGTGTGTATTATTAGTGATGGGGATTTTACAGTGATTCTTTCTGCGAGTTGCATCGTTCCGCCAGTAGGTGGCGACAAACGACTCTCTCTATGAGCGAGTCAATTCGAATCGTTCAAAAACAATGATTCATTCATGAACGTGCTATGTTTAATCTGAACGCTGTGGTTACAGATATTTTGGAGAATATCTACATCATTTGATTAATAAAGAAAATGTTGTGATGAGCAAAAACCGCATAAGGGTTATTTTTAACCCTTTATGAAGCTCCGACTCCGGTTTCATCCATATAGTAGCCTAAAAATTACCTTCTGTACATACATTTCTGGTCAGTCTTTGAATTTTAACTTTGTTTACACACTCATAGGCTCCTTCTGATGTTTCATCAGACAGACAGTAGTCCATATTTGACCAATTGAACATATTTCTTCTAAGGCTAACTTATACATTCTCATAGACGTCTTTTGATGTTACATCAACCATACAGTGGTCCATGTTTGACCTAGGGAACATATTTCTGGCCAAAGAGTCATCAAAGGGTAACTTACTAAGCGTTCTCGTAGACTTCTTTGATGTTACATCAACCATACACTGGTCCATATTAAATATGTTTGAGGAAAAACGTGAATATAAAATAAATGTGCTTTGCAGAGGAAATATTTCACATCCTTTTAAGGCTCTCTCAGGAGTGCGCATGCGTACGTCGCTGCCTGACTGACTTCATGCCATATTCCACGCACATGCGCAGTGCTGTCTGCGTTTCAGGGGGCGTGGCTGACGCGCGAGAGAGGGGCGTGGCTGAGGTGGGTGTGTGGCTCAGCTGATACACGCATCCACTGACTATCATCATCATCATCATCATCATCTGAGACTTGCTCCTGTAAAGATAAACACCGCTCGGTGGTTTAATGGACTCGCTGTGGACGCGTCGGTGAATGAACGCGACCGATGTGACGCGCGTCGCTGTCCGCGGTGCTGAAACAGTGAGTACGAGCACGCATTATAACCAGCGTTATTATAAAGACCTCCATTCTCTCTCGCACATAAAGCCAGCGAGCACGCATTATGTAATGCATTGAAGGAACGAAAAAGCAGGTTTCCATCTTCATGCTGCGTCTTTGTTTGTGTGCAGAAGCTGGAGATTGTTAGGCGGAAAATGGAGAGTGTGTATTAGAGCAGGGCTTTATTAAGATGCATGCTTTTAGAAGGAGCTGCAGGTCTCTATTCAGACTCAACACAGCACATGAAAGGCGATGCAATCTTTTGTGTTTAGACACACAGGTGGACTCGATGCTGACCGCTCAGATCACAACTTGCAGGATTTCAGGGAGGACGAGGCCTTAAGGAGGCAATAAAAGTTTGCTCATGCATTCTGATTCACCTTACACACAAAGCCACACATAAGTCACCTCGTGGCCCATCACAAGCCAATGTGCCAGAGCAAATGTGTGTGAGATGTGCAAGAGAGAGAACAGATGAGGTAATGGTAAAGCACTGGAGTGTGAAGCCCCTGTTGGTTGGACATGGTGCTGCATCTCACTCGGAGTCTTTAACGGCATCAATATGAGTGTTTTACAGGGTTTTTTCAACTGCTCACACACATTTTCAAAACTTTGCCTCTTTTTTCCCCAAAACTTTACACACAAATACAAGAATTGCACACACAAAATGCAAAATGACTCACATCCCTTGCAAAATAAAGCACTGCATTCACAATATCACAAAAGCAAACATTTGTGTTACGTTGCAAACACCTTTACAAAAATATAATATTTTTGGATATATCATATGCACACAGTTATTCAAAACCTAAAGCTCTCATTTCACGTACATTTCTGTACAAGATTGAGATTAATTGGATGTTGAAAAATTAATGGTAAACATGAAAGCAAGATTGAAATCAAACTATTATTTTTACTGTAAGCATTTGTGACTGTGAATACAGTATAACACAGTCCGACAAACCTATAACTCGACCTTTGACCTATTTATAGACCTATTCTAAAGCCCTGATTGGTCGGTGTTCAGTAAAGCGATGAGTGTTTGCACATGTGAGGAGTGTGTGTGAGGAGTGTGTGTGAGTGTGTGTGAGGAGTGTGTGTGTGTGAGGCTCTGATGAATTACTGTGGTGTTTCAAAGGTTGTGTTTGAAAAAGGAAATCAAGAGACTTCCGGTTAGATCTGTGTGTGTTACATAGACAACTGTGTGTTGTGGTTTGCAAAAAGAGTTTCATGAAATTGAAAACTGAGTCGAAGGCCGAGAATTAGTGTGTGGTTTTGCAGATTTGTTCTGTGGTTCTGGTGTTCGAGTGTCAGGCTTCAGAAAAAGTCTGGATCTTCATTGCATCAATATGTGCGGTCACTAGGTTAAATTATTAGTGCATTATTATAAGTGCATTTGTTTATGGTTGGAGATCCTAAAGACATGTTGCTTGAGCACCGGATCTTAAGAAAAAAGATAAGAGCATTCTTAAATACATTCAAAAATATAATTAATACAGTGAAATATTATTATAATGTAAATCATCTGTTCTCTATGTGAATATATAGTAAAGTGTAATTTATTCCTGTGATCAAAGCTGAATTTTCAGCATCATTACTCCAGTCTTCAGTGTCACATGATCCTTCAGAAATCACTCTAATATGATGATCTGATGATCAAGAAATATTTATGATTATTATCAATGTTGAAAACAGTTTGTGGAAACCGTGATGCATTTTATTATTCAGGATTCTTTGATGAATAGAATGTTCAAAAGAGCAGCGTTTATTTGAAATAGAATCTTTTGTAACATTTTGAATGTCTTTACTTTCACTTTTGATCAATTGAATGCATCTTTGATGAATGGTAAAGAGTTATTTTCTTTCTTGAATGTTGAATGTGCTTTCTCACCCCTCAGTGTCTGTCAGGAGGTCCGGCATCAGTATCGGCCCATGTGGAGGTTGAGTGACGGCCCGGTTCGCCCAGGATGGGTAGTGTCGGCAGTGGGGTGGCGGGCGAGCAGGAGTTCGCCATGAAGAGCGTGGGCACGCGCACCACCCTCCCTCGAGGCCCGGCTCTGACCCGGCGAGATCATGTCAGATCCAGTGCCGAGCGGCTCCACCCGCCTCCGTCCGACCGTCTCCACCAGCCGCCTCCGTCATCCGAGGGCTCCAGTGACGAGTTCACTACAGATCGAGGACGGGGTAACATCGCCTCGTCCCGGCTGGAGAGGGGTCCGGGGAACGGGAACGGGCCGGAGGGGAACGGGAAACACCGGACTGGAGCCGGAGGAGGAGTGACTCTGGATGCGTGTGGGAACGTCGTGGGTCACGGAGTGGAGAAGAGCCATGATGGAGTCGCACCGGGGAAGAACAGAGACGGAAACAACAGCAAGAGGGACAGTCGGACGCCACCTAAGATTCTCGCGGTCTCGGGAAAACTTGAGCAGGTACGACTGAAGCGGGAGATGGATGGATGGATGGATGGATAGAACGAACACATTTATGAGGGCTATTTAAAGGGATAGTTCACCCAAAAA
>NC_137137.1:1102500-1105000 GCF_949319135.1 Squalius cephalus
CAGTTATCGGTATTGACCAAAAATTGGATTTAGATTTATCGGCCAATATATCGGTTATCGGCTTTCAAATATAATATTATTTTCGATATTTTCGTATCGGCGCATCCCTAACTCATATCTTCATATATTAATTTTTCCTGTATTTTTGATCAAATAAATGCAGCCATATGTTGATTCCACTCGTAAACAATTCCACTTGATTTTGATCATTTTAATGCTTTGATTACAGGAATAAATTACACTTTACTATATATTCACTGTTTTAAATCCTAATAATATTTCACATTTTCCACAGTATTTTTGATCAAATAATGCATTTGATTCCACTCGTATGGTTTGGTTTACTATATATTCACAAAGAAAACAGATTTTTGAAATTATAATAATATTTTAAAACATTTTTACTGTATTTTTAGATCATATAAACGCAGCCTTATGTTGATTCCACTTGTAAACAATTCCACTTGATTTTGATAATTTTAATGCTTTGATCACAGGAATAAATGACACTTTACTATATATTCACATAGAAAACATCTGTTTTAAATCATAATAATATTTCACATTTTCCACAGTATTTTTGATCAAATTATGCATTTGATTCCACTCGTATGGTTTGGTTTACTATATATTCACATAGAAAACATCTGTTTTAAATCATAATAATATTTAAAAACATTTTTACTGTATTTTTAGATCATATAAACGCAGCCTTATGTTGATTCCACTCGTAAACAATTCCACTTGATTTTGATCATTTTAATGCTTTGATTACAGGAATAAATTACACTTTACTATATATTCACTGTTTTAAATCATAATAATATTTTCCACAGTATTTTTGATCAAATAATGCATTTGATTCCACTCGTATGGTTTGGTTTACTATATATTCACATAGAAAACAGATTTTTGAAATTATAATAATGTTACACATTTTTTACTGTATTTTTAGATCATATAAGCGCAGCCTTATGTTGACACACGTTGATTCCACTCGTGTGTTGTGCCGTCTCTCAGGTGTCGATGTTGCGTGACAAGCTGGTGGTGTTCGAAGCCGAGGTTCTGGGTCTGAAACGGGCCCTGAACGAGTTGAGCTGCAGGAGCGCGATCAGCTTACCGTGGGCCGGCCTTCACTCGCCCCGGACGCCCGAGCCCCTCAGCGCCACGGTGGACTCGTTCCTCAGCCTGCAGAGCGACGAGGCTAAAGCGCAGCGTCAGGAGGCGGACCTGCGCCGTCAGCTGGAGCGCCTGACGGGAGAGCTACACCTGGAGCGCCAGCAGCGCGAGAGACAAGCGCTCACCTTCGCGCAGGAGAGACACACCTGGCAGGACGAGAAGGAGCGCGTGCTGAAGTACCAGGCCCAGCTGCAGATCAGCTACGTGGAGACGCTGCAGAGGAACCAGGCGCTGGAGGAGCGGGTCGGGCAGCTCGGGTGCGATTCCCTCTCCATCCCCGTCCCGGTGACCGGCACTCTCTCTCCCGACGATCCCAAAACACCGGCCCTGCACCAGCTGGCGCCTCCGTGGCCCGGACCGTCCCGACTGGAGCGCATCGAGTCCACAGAGATCTAGACGTGAACTTTTAATCAGAGACAATCGACGTCTGTGCAAAAGAGACCCGAGGTGAACCGACAACAGATGCACACATTTCTCCATCTCTATCCTGAAAGGGGTTCTAGAAACTACCGGCCTAAAGTCTGAGATAAGTAAGATGTTTTTGAAAACTCACCAATGCTGCATTTATCTGATCAAATATACAGTGAAAATAGTGAAATATTATTCTAATGTAAATCATCTGTTTTCTATGTGAATATATAGTAAAGTGTAATTTATTCCTGTGATCAAAGCTGAATGTTCAGCATCATTACTCCAGTCTTCAGTGTCACATGATCCTTCAGAAATCACTCTAATATGATGATCTGATGATCAAGAAACATTTATGATTATTATCAGAGTTCATATTTTTTGTGGAAACTGTGATACATTTTATTTTTCAGGATTCTTTGATGAATAGAAAGTTCAAAATAACAGCGTTTATTTGAAATAGAATCTTGTGTGACATTATAAATGTCTTTACTGTCACTTTTGATCAGTTTAATGTGTCTTTGCTGAATAAAAGTATTGATTTAACTTTTGAATGGTAGTGTATCACAGTTTCCACAAAAATATGAACACTGATAATAATCATAAATGTGTCTTGATCATCAGATCATCATATTATTCATGATTTCTGAAGGATCATGTGACACTGAAGACTGGAGTAATGATGCTGAACATTCAGCTTTGATCACAGGATATAAATTACACTTTACTATATATTCACATAGAGAACATCTACTTTAAATTGCAATAATATTTCACATTTTTACAGTATTTCTGATCAGATAAATGCAGCCTTGGTGAGCAGAAGAGACCTTACGAAGTCTTAATTATTCTGTATTTGAAGGCATCTGGAAGCTTCAGTGATGGTTTGGTGTTTCAGTTTCTAAGCGTGAAC
>NC_137137.1:1110000-1242500 GCF_949319135.1 Squalius cephalus
CCGTCCACGTGACGCTGAGCTTCCCGGTGTGTGTGGATCTGTGCCGACTCGACCTCGAGCTCTTTCCCTCGGGAACCGACCCGGGCCGGAGCTCCTGTAGGATTGAGATCCTAGTCTGTTCGGATCGAGACGGCGTTCGTTTCCAGCTCGTGTCTCGGAGTGATCTACAAGAGGAGCTTCGAGTGTGTTTCCTAAATCCTGCGTTCAAACCGCGAGATCCGTTTCCCGATCTTCCTCCGGCGCCGGAATCCGAAGCCAAAGCGCAAAATCTCTGGAGTCGCGGATCACTCGTATCCGTCGCTCATCTCAGAATCAGCGTTCCCTTCAGCAAAGGGTGTGTGTTGGGAATCAAATCCCTTTCCGTCTGGGCGTCTCCTTCCCGATCCTGTCCTGCTTCCGAACTTGAAAAAATTCTGGAAGCACATGTAAACAGCGTTAAACGCACAAACCACACGATTGCAGTTCCTCCCAAACCAACTGGGAATATCACAACCGATATCCCAATCCCAGAGGAATTCCTAGATCCGCTTACACAAGAACTCATGGTTTTCCCGATGATCCTGCCTAGCGGAGTGAACATTGATAACAGCACTTTAGAGGAGTATTGGAAGAGAGAAGCGACGTGGGGTCGTCTTCCCAACGACCCGTTTACCGGCGTTCCTTTTTCCCAAAGCTCAAAACCTCTTCCGAATCCTCTCTTAAAAACCCGTATTGACCGTTTGGCTCTGCAGACAGGATGCACAGGAGTCGGGAGCAGGAATAATCCTCTAGCTAATCCACAACCGTCAAGACTTGCAGAGGTTAAAACTGTCGCAGACTCCCGTAGAAACACGGAAACTTTAAGATTTCACGGATCCGTTTCAGGATCGACTCCGAGAGGTTCTGCTAAAAGAAAGTACGACTCCAGCTTTCCCTCCACTAGCGCAGATCCCGGTCGTTCTCCATCGAGGAAAACTCTCCAAACTCACTCAGGTTTGAATGTCACAGATCATACAACTCACTGATACTTGAATCAGGACCATAGACTGTAAATAAATATGTTCGTAGTGTTCGTGACGTCACCCGTAGTGTTTCTGAAGAACGTTTTTGAAGCCCAAAGTGG
The DNA here is from genome assembly GCF_949319135.1 of Squalius cephalus. Taxonomy (NCBI): domain Eukaryota; kingdom Metazoa; phylum Chordata; class Actinopteri; order Cypriniformes; family Leuciscidae; genus Squalius; species Squalius cephalus. The sequence goes on from NC_137137.1 coordinate 1,111,103, forward strand.
GCGGAGCCGGCCGTCGCCATCTTGGCTGCGCGTCACTCGCGGAAACACGTGAATGTGCAGCGAGGCGGATTAGCTGAGGTGACGTGACGCTAACACACAGCAGACAAACGGCTAGTAGTGACTAGGGCTGGACCCGAATATTCGTTCGGTGGGTTGGTATTAGGGCTGCACGATTAATCGAAAAAAAATCACGATCTCGATTCAAACATAAATGCGATCTCATTTCTTAATGATGGCGATTCACTTCCGTGTATTTCCCTGCATTCAGATCATGCTGTATTCACGCGTTATTGGTCACACTCACACAATAACAAAATATAGGGTTGTGATTCAAGCAGCTGCAGCTTGTTTAAGGTAACTTAATGGCGAAAACCATTTTAGAACAGCAGCGAAAATGTAAAAGTAGGCTATATAAACTTTAATATATCCTTTTACTGAAACGGGTGCTTTGCTGTCCTTTTATACTTACACTTTTGCGCAGAGACAATTTTATGTCCTAATGTGTCGTATTTTTGATATTCCGCGCAGATTTCAGTTGAAGATTCTGTTTAAAGTTGTTAATAACAAATCATGAATGAAGGAGAAAGAAAGGAGCATAATGTGCTTTATATTGAAAAGAAATATTAAAAGCGCGACAAGTCGCAAAAGAGAACTGAATTATACTGACAGGAAGCTGTGCACGCGCTCCGAGCGCAACACGGACAAGCAGTCTTTGTCTCCGGTTGCGCGCCTAAACGGCCAAATAAACACAGAAATATTTCAAAATCCCAAGTCGAGTATTCCCGTAAACACAGTTGGAGCAAAAAGCACAGGTTCTATTTAGTTATTTTTATTTATTATATGTTAATGTTCTCTTATGTTCAACAACATAAAGCTTTAAAATTATTCACTTTAAGGGGTCTAAAATAAAGAAAAGAGACACATTTTGTTACTCCTGCACTTTATTATACTGAATGTCCTTTGTTTTTTTGTTGTTGTTTTTTTTTTGTATTTGAGTGCAATAAATTTTGGTTGAAAAAAATGAGAATCGTGATCTCAATTCCCATGGAGAAAAATCGTGATTCACATTTTACCGACGCCTCAGTGTTCCAGCAACGGGACTGTTCTCTGGCTAGAGCGCAGAACAGCGGAGTGTGTGTGGACCGAAGCGCATGAGAACAGCGGAGTGTGTGTGGACCGAAGTGCATGAGAACAGCGGAGTGTGTGTGGACCGAAGCGCATGAGAACAGCGGAGTGTGTGTGGACCGAAGTGCATGAGAACAGCGGAGTGTGTGTGGACCGAAGCGCATGAGAACAGCGGAGTGTGTGTGGACAGAAGTGCATGAGAACAGCGGAGTGTGTGTGGACCGAAGTGCATGAGAACAGCGGAGTGTGTGTGGACAGAAGTGCATGAGAACAGCGGAGTGTGTGTGGACCGAAGCGCATGAGAACAGCGGAGTGTGTGTGGACCGAAGTGCATGAGAACAGCGGAGTGTGTGTGGACCGAAGTGCATGAGAACAGCGGAGTGTGTGTGGACCGAAGTGCATGAGAACAGCGGAGTGTGTGTGGACAGAAGTGCATGAGAACAGCGGAGTGTGTGTGGACCGAAGTGCATGAGAACAGCGGAGTGTGTGTGGACCGAAGTGCAGCGGAGTGTGTGTGGACCGAAGTGCATGAGAACAGCGGAGTGTGTGTGGACCGAAGTGCATGAGAACAGCGGAGTGTGTGTGGACCGAAGTGCATGAGAACAGCGGAGTGTGTGTGGACCGAAGCGCATGAGAACAGCAGACCGAAGCGCATGAGAACAGCGGAGTGTGTGTGGACCGAAGCGCATGAGAACAGCGGAGTGTGTGTGGACCGAAGTGCATGAGAACAGCGGAGTGTGTGTGGACCGAAGTGCATGAGAACAGCGGAGTGTGTGTGGACCGAAGTGCATGAGAACAGCGGAGTGTGTGTGGACCGAAGCGCATGAGAACAGCGGAGTGTGTGTGGACCGAAGCGCATGAGAACAGCGGAGTGTGTGTGGACCGAAGTGCATGAGAACAGCGGAGTGTGTGTGGACAGAAGTGCATGAGAACAGCGGAGTGTGTGTGGACCGAAGTGCATGAGAACAGCGGAGTGTGTGTGGACCGAAGTACATGAGAACAGCGGAGTGTGTGTGGACCGAAGTGCATGAGAACAGCGGAGTGTGTGTGGACCGAAGTGCATGAGAACAGCGGAGTGTGTGTGGACAGAAGTGCATGAGAACAGCGGAGTGTGTGTGGACCGAAGTGCATGAGAACAGCGGAGTGTGTGTGGACCGAAGTGCATGAGAACAGCGGAGTGTGTGTGGACCGAAGTGCATGAGAACAGCGGAGTGTGTGTGGACCGAAGCGCATGAGAACAGCGGAGTGTGTGTGGACCGAAGTGCATGAGAACAGCGGAGTGTGTGTGGACCGAAGCGCATGAGAACAGCGGAGTGTGTGTGGACCGAAGCGCATGAGAACAGCGGAGTGTGTGTGGACCGAAGTGCATGAGAACAGCGGAGTGTGTGTGGACAGAAGTGCATGAGAACAGCGGAGTGTGTGTGGACCGAAGTGCATGAGAACAGCGGAGTGTGTGTGGACCGAAGTACATGAGAACAGCGGAGTGTGTGTGGACCGAAGTGCATGAGAACAGCGGAGTGTGTGTGGACCGAAGTGCATGAGAACAGCGGAGTGTGTGTGGACAGAAGTGCATGAGAACAGCGGAGTGTGTGTGGACCGAAGTGCATGAGAACAGCGGAGTGTGTGTGGACCGAAGCGCATGAGAACAGCGGAGTGTGTGTGGACCGAAGTGCATGAGAACAGCGGAGTGTGTGTGGACCGAAGCGCATGAGAACAGCGGAGTGTGTGTGGACCGAAGTGCATGAGAACAGCGGAGTGTGTGTGGACCGAAGTGCATGAGAACAGCGGAGTGTGTGTGGACCGAAGTGCATGAGAACAGCGGAGTGTGTGTGGACAGAAGTGCATGAGAACAGCGGAGTGTGTGTGGACCGAAGCGCATGAGAACAGCGGAGTGTGTGTGGACCGAAGTGCATGAGAACAGCGGAGTGTGTGTGGACCGAAGTGCATGAGAACAGCGGAGTGTGTGTGGACCGAAGTGCATGAGAACAGCGGAGTGTGTGTGGACAGAAGTGCATGAGAACAGCGGAGTGTGTGTGGACCGAAGTGCATGAGAACAGCGGAGTGTGTGTGGACCGAAGCGCATGAGAACAGCGGACCGAAGCGCATGAGAACAGCGGAGTGTGTGTGGACCGAAGCGCATGAGAACAGCGGAGTGTGTGTGGACCGAAGCGCATGAGAACAGCGGACCGAAGTGCATGAGAACAGCGGAGTGTGTGTGGACCGAAGTGCATGAGAACAGCGGAGTGTGTGTGGACCGAAGTGCATGAGAACAGCGGAGTGTGTGTGGACAGAAGTGCATGAGAACAGCGGAGTGTGTGTGGACCGAAGTGCATGAGAACAGCGGAGTGTGTGTGGACCGAAGTGCATGAGAACAGCGGAGTGTGTGTGGACCGAAGCGCATGAGAACAGCGGAGTGTGTGTGGACAGAAGTGCATGAGAACAGCGGAGTGTGTGTGGACCGAAGTGCATGAGAACAGCGGAGTGTGTGTGGACCGAAGTGCAGCGGAGTGTGTGTGGACCGAAGTGCATGAGAACAGCGGAGTGTGTGTGGACCGAAGTGCATGAGAACAGCGGAGTGTGTGTGGACCGAAGTGCATGAGAACAGCGGAGTGTGTGTGGACCGAAGTGCATGAGAACAGCGGAGTGTGTGTGGACCGAAGCGCATGAGAACAGCGGACCGAAGCGCATGAGAACAGCGGAGTGTGTGTGGACCGAAGCGCATGAGAACAGCGGAGTGTGTGTGGACCGAAGTGCATGAGAACAGCGGAGTGTGTGTGGACCGAAGTGCATGAGAACAGCGGAGTGTGTGTGGACCGAAGTGCATGAGAACAGCGGAGTGTGTGTGGACCGAAGCGCATGAGAACAGCGGAGTGTGTGTGGACCGAAGCGCATGAGAACAGCGGAGTGTGTGTGGACCGAAGTGCATGAGAACAGCGGAGTGTGTGTGGACAGAAGTGCATGAGAACAGCGGAGTGTGTGTGGACCGAAGTGCATGAGAACAGCGGAGTGTGTGTGGACCGAAGTACATGAGAACAGCGGAGTGTGTGTGGACCGAAGTGCATGAGAACAGCGGAGTGTGTGTGGACCGAAGTGCATGAGAACAGCGGAGTGTGTGTGGACCGGAGTGCATGAGAACAGCGGAGTGTGTGTGGACCGAAGTGCATGAGAACAGCGGAGTGTGTGTGGACAGAAGTGCATGAGAACAGCGGAGTGTGTGTGGACCGAAGTGCATGAGAACAGCGGAGTGTGTGTGGACAGAAGTGCATGAGAACAGCGGAGTGTGTGTGGACCGAAGTGCATGAGAACAGCGGAGTGTGTGTGGACAGAAGTGCATGAGAACAGCGGAGTGTGTGTGGACAGAAGTGCATGAGAACAGCGGAGTGTGTGTGGACCGAAGTGCATGAGAACAGCGGAGTGTGTGTGGACCGAAGCGCATGAGAACAGCGGAGTGTGTGTGGACCGAAGTGCATGAGAACAGCGGAGTGTGTGTGGACCGAAGTGCATGAGAACAGCGGAGTGTGTGTGGACCGAAGCGCATGAGAACAGCGGAGTGTGTGTGGACCGAAGTGCATGAGAACAGCGGAGTGTGTGTGGACCGAAGCGCATGAGAACAGCGGAGTGTGTGTGGACCGAAGTGCATGAGAACAGCGGAGTGTGTGTGGACCGAAGCGCATGAGAACAGCGGAGTGTGTGTGGACCGAAGCGCATGAGAACAGCGGAGTGTGTGTGGACCGAAGCGCATGAGAACAGCGGAGTGTGTGTGGACCGAAGTGCATGAGAACAGCGGAGTGTGTGTGGACCGAAGTGCATGAGAACAGCGGAGTGTGTGTGGACCGAAGTGCATGAGAACAGCGGAGTGTGTGTGGACCGGAGTGCATGAGAACAGCGGAGTGTGTGTGGACCGAAGTGCATGAGAACAGCGGAGTGTGTGTGGACCGAAGTGCAGCGGAGTGTGTGTGGACCGAAGCGCATGAGAACAGCGGAGTGTGTGTGGACCGAAGTGCATGAGAACAGCGGAGTGTGTGTGGACCGAAGTGCATGAGAACAGCGGAGTGTGTGTGGACCGAAGTGCATGAGAACAGCGGAGTGTGTGTGGACCGAAGTGCATGAGAACAGCGGAGTGTGTGTGGACCGAAGTGCATGAGAACAGCGGAGTGTGTGTGGACCGAAGTGCATGCCTGAGCTTGTGTTTTGGGTTAAGCTGCGTTGCTTTGACATTGTGGAAAATAGAATAATAGAAACAAAATATATTAGCCTTTTTACCCCTTATTATCAATCTAAATTAATCTCGTTTTTAATTAAACTTAATTTAGTTTTTCTTTATTTAAATTTCGTTTTTCTTTATTTAAATTTCATTTTTTCTTTTATTTAAATCTACCCTTTACTGTGTTTTTTGTTAGTCAGAAAAATATTAGACTACTTACTAAAAGTATTGCTCAAGTTAACAGACCTGTGTGTGTGTGTGTGTGTGTGTGTGTGCACTTTATATCACTAGTGCAATGTTCGTTCTCGGAGCATATAAGCACGCGTGAGGCGCGCCGCTTCCCGCTCGCGCTGTTCTGTAGTTTACTAAAAGTTTATTAATTCTGAACATGTCGCGTCTCGCGTGTCCATCTATAGGCTATTGCACCAAAATGCAACACTGCACCCCCTTGTGAAGTCGATTGGATGAACGGTTCTCGAAATAATCAAAATGCAAACAGACAGACAGACACAGAGATTCCTGCCTTTATTAGAGAGAAGAACATGTTCAGCCCCCTCTCTCCGACGCTTCGAATATTCGATGTTCATCACTACCGAAGCTTCGAAGCTCAAAAAATGGTATTCGGACCAGCCCTAGTAGTGACATCAGCGGCAATCCACCTGTCACTCAAGTGGCCACGCCCTTAATTATGCAGAACTTTAAGGCTTAATATAATCTAAACGGATGAGTTATAAAAACATTCATCCCCCTCACAGTCGTCATGAAGGGCAACATTAGCTGTATAGACCAAAACCACTTTTAGTACTAGTGTTGTCAAAACATTTAAATTAAATTACTGTTCATAGAATCCACCAAATTTTAGATTCTGATTCCTGGTTGTGGAATTGATTTTGAATGGACAATTCTTTTTTTTTAATGCAATATTGCAGTGTTTATTCCAAACGATTTATCATCATTATTGTGTTAAATTCGTGTTCCTGGTGATCTTGAATGAGAATAACTTCCTCTTGCAGCATCTCTTCTCTGATGATGTGGGCGGGGCTATAACCTGTCACTCACATGAGATCAGCCAATAGCAAACCACAACCATCCAATCAATTCCACACGGACACAATCAAGCCCCGCCCACATTAGTAGAAGCGTTTCACTCGGATATTCGTCACAATAGAGAAGAAGGGACTTTAAATCCCCTAAAAATGTTTGCAGTCTTGGTTTCTGATGCATGTTTTTCTCACGTCTGACGTGTTTCTCCTTGTGTTTCAGAGTCGGACTCGCATGAGCGGCGGTTAGCAGACAGCTTAGATCAGGCGCTGAACGCTGCGCTTCACGGGTTACCAGTGTTCACTTCACCCAGCAAAACCTCTTCCCGTGTGGACGCTTCCACTGGTGCGTGTCTGAGATATACATATAGTGGTTCATACAGTACAGATCGTTTCAAAGCAGCTTCACTGTAATAAACAGAGTCAAAGGCCCTATTCGGATGTTATTGTTTCTAACGGGGTATTTTCAACATTTACAGGGTTAGTCGGTGATTTTATTGACGTTCGAATCCAGAATGTCTGCGTTTTTTCCCGCCACTTGCGTAAAAATCCCCGGACGAATTACCTCACGTGTTTTGACGAACACCACGGTCGTGTGGTGATTTAATTGCCGTCCGAATCCACTGAGTTTACAAGAAGAGATCACTTTTAAACTCACTATTTAAATCCTTTTTGACCACTGCCGAGCACCGTACACACAATGCTTGACTAAAATGCTGGAAAGTATTTACAAGAACAATATTTCATCAGCGAACTCCACCTCAGCGAACAAAAAGGAGAATATTTGATCTAATTTTAATATGTAGGCTATTATACACAACATTAAAATAGATCAAGCAGCTTTATTTTTATCTCATGTAAATATGTCATTAACTTGTTTCCGCTAATTTTCATATTTTTTTTAATTACATCCTTTTGAGATAAAATGCAAGGATATAAGAACCATTTCGAACATAGCGTACGTGCGTCTGGTTTCCTAGTTTTAAAAATGAGATTTAAATAATAAATAGAACCGTGTTTTCCTATTATTAAATAAATATAATACATATTATTCCAAGCATATGGCATTTTATTTACAGCAGACAATCATGCGAATGACCATGTGATCAACGGGTTCATGGAATTACAAAACTCGCTCCTCCACCATCAATACATCGCCATCCGAATGCATGAGTTTTATCAAATTGATTTATTTTATATTTACGTGAGAAACTATTTCCGTCCGAATAGGGCGAATATATTTATATATTTATTTATATATATCCGAATATATTTCCGTTTAGGTTGTTCTAATTGAAACACTGATGTTTTATTATTGTATTTTTTATAAAATCCTTATTTTTTTCATGACTTTGTTCCCAATGCATGGAAGACTTCTCTATCTCTGTTCGACCTCCTTCTCGTTGCCTCACTGTGATTGGGTTTCTGATCGATCAATTGACATCATCAATATTTAAAGTCCCCCTGTGGTGAAAATCCAGCTTTTAATGTTGTTTATGTGTCTATGTGGTGTTTTTAATATGCTTATAGTCAAACCATGTGTAAGTTCATAAGTCGACAGCATTGCTGAGTATTTCCTCCTTAAAACTGCAGTGAACCAAAGACAGTCTCAAAAACACGCTTTGAAATCGCTGGTGTTTCTGACGTCACAAACTACCTTGTAACCAATCAGATCAACGTGTGATCGCCAACCAGTGGATCTCTGAGCTGAGTGAGTGAGTGGAGGCGGGGCTCATTTGCATATTCATAGAGCCACGCATACTAAATGAGGCAAGGGTGTCGAGTTACATTCAAGATATTTTAAAGGGATACTCCACTTTTTTTGGAAATAGGCTCATTTTACAACTCCCCCAGAGTTAAATAGTTGAGTTTTACCGTTTTCGAATCCATTCAGCCGATCTCCGGGTCTGGGGGTCCCACTTTTAGCATAGCTTAGCATAATGAATTGAACCGGACAAGACCATTAGCATCTCTCTCAAAATAATGAACAAAGAGTTTTGATATTTTTCCTATTTAAAACTTGACTCTTCTGTAGTTACATCGTGTACTAAGACCGACGGAAAATGTAAAGTTGTGATTTTCTAGGCTGATATGGCTAGGAACTATACTCTCATTCCTGCGTAATAATCAAGAAACTTTGCTGCCGTACCATGAGTCCAGCAGGCGTAATGATATGACGCCTGATAATAGGCTACTGAGCTGGGGACTATTATCAGGTGCTCTTTGTTCATTTATCAGAAAACTCTTTGGTCATTATTTTGAGAGAGATGCTAATGGTCTTGTCAGGTTCAATTCATTATGCTAAGCTATGCTAAAAGTGGGACCGCCAGACCCGGAGATCGGCTGAATGGATTCGAAAACGGTAAAACTCAACTGTGTAACTCTGGGGGAGTTGTAAAATTAGCCTATTTCCAAAAAAAGTGGAGTATCCCTTTAAGGTATTAAAGAACGTTTAAATATGCCATTTTGGTGATCAAAGATGAGTTTTAAGGGATTAAAAATCTTCGCCAGCTTGTTTCAGTAAATGCTGAATGTTACAGTGAATGATCACTGTTATTAACTCATCTTTATCTCTAGGTCATGTTCCAAGAACATTTAAATTGGCAGTTATAAAACCACTCATTAAGAAACCACAATTAGATCATAATAACCTAGCAAATTATAGACCAATTTCAAATCTTCCTTTTATGTCTAAAATACTAATACTCCGCCCAACTGGGCTCTTTCTTGCAAGAAAATGCCATCTATGAGAAGTTTCAGTCTGGGTTCAGACCGCATCATAGCACTGAAACTGCGCTCGTTAAAATCACAAATGATTTACTCTTAGCTTCTGACCAAGGCTGTATCTCAATACTAGTTTTACTTGATCTTAGTGCTGCGTTCGATACTATAGATCACACAATACTCTTAGATCGACTACAAAATTATACTGGTGTTCAAGGACAAGCATTAAGCTGGTTCAGATCATATTTATCTGACCGATACCATTTTGTTTATTTAAATGGAGAAAAATCGATCATAACTCCAGTAAACTATGGAGTGCCGCAGGGATCTGTGTTGGGCCCTCTGTTATTCTCAATATATATGCTGCCACTTGGAAATATTATAAGGAAACATGGAATTAGTTTCCATTGTTATGCTGATGACACTCAAATATATATTTCATCACGGCCGGATGAAAACGCTAAATTATCCACATTGACAGAGTGTGTTAAAGATATAAAAGATTGGATGACGCGCAATTTCCTTTTATTGAATCCAGACAAGACAGAGGTACTAATCATCGGTTCAAAAAACCACCCACAAAACCTCTTACACTACAACTTTAACATCGTAGGATGTCCTGTTACTTCATCCTCTACAGTAAAAGACCTGGGTGTTATACTAGACCGCAACCTGTCTTTTGAAAATCATATTTCATATGTTACAAGAACAGCCTTTTTCCACCTTAGAAACATTGCTAAGCTACGTAATATGCTATCAGTTTCTGATGCAGAAAAGTTAGTTCATGCGTTCATGACCTCGAGACTAGATTACTGTAATGCTTTATTAGCTGGTTGTCCTGCATCCTCAATAAACAAGCTACAGTTAGTCCAAAATGCCGCCGCTAGAGTTCTTACTAGATCAAGAATATATGATCATATAACACCGATTTTATCATCACTACATTGGTTACCTATAAAGTTCCGTATTAATTACAAGGTATTGCTACTGACTTATAAAGCCCTAAACGGCTTAGCTCCAGTCTATTTAACGGATCTTCTATCGCCCTATAATCCATCGCGCTCTTTAAGGTCACTAAATTCGAGGCTTTTGGTCATACCTAGGATATCCAGATCCACCAAAGGAGGGAGAGCATTTTCACATTTAGCTCCAAAACTCTGGAATAGTCTTCCTGATACTGTCCGTTGCTCAGACTCGCTCTCCCAGTTTAAAACTAGATTAAAGACGCATCTCTTCAGCCAGGCATTTATATAATACTTTTAATCTTACAGTTAAATCCGACCTCTAGTTCATAAACGCCAGAGGAGAACTGGCCCCCGACTGAGCCCGGGTTCTCCCAAGGTTTTTTTCTCTCCATTAGGTCCTGATGGAGTTTTTCGGTTCCTTGCCACTGTTGCCTTTGGCTTGCTCAGTTGGGGATATTTAATTTAATTAATCAATCAATCAATCAACAATACTATTGATCAGCATTACCAAACGTGGACGTTTTCCACTAGAAACAAACATTGATGTATTATTTTAATTTAATACTGTGAAGCTGCTTTGATACAATCTGTAGTGTGAAAAGCGCTATATAAATAAACTTGACTTGACTGGTTTGTTGTATTCATCGTGACTTTGCCGATAAACGCCTCTGTGTTTTCCAGGACAGCACACATGTGTGTTTTGCTCGTGTTCGTTGTCGGTGTATTCCTCCGGCGTCCCGGCGTACGCTCTGCCCTGCGCTCATCTCACGTGTGGACCGTGTGTGCGGCAGAGACGCCCGTGTGACTCCCAGACGCTGAAGATCACGTGTCCCACATGTGGCACATCTGCATCCGGCGGCGACGTCACACGAGTGCATCACTGAAACACGCCTGAAGATCATCATGAGCTCATTTGTTTGCAGATTTTGTGTATAATTTTCATTAAAAATTGTTGAAAAAGAAAAGGATTTTGTTATTAATAACTGCAGGTAATATATTCTAGGTATATATATATATATATATATATATATATATATATATATATATATATATATATATATATATATATATATATATATGTCTGTGTGTGTGTGTGTGTGTGTGTGTGTGTGTTAATATTGTGTAACTAAAATACATTAAATGTGAAAATTTCTTGTTTATATACAATATATTTGGGGTCAGTAAGAGGAATTTAAAAGAGGAGTCTCTTCTGCTCACCAAGGCTGTTTATCTGATCAAAATACAGTAAAAACAGTGAAATATGATTATAATTTAATTTAACTGTTGTCTATGTGAATATATAGTAAAGTGTAATTTATTCCTGTGATCAAATCTGAATTTTCAGCATCATTTTCATTTTCAGTTCTTTTGAACTTTCTATTCATCAAAGAATCCTAAAAAATAAAATGTATCACGTTTTCCACAGAAATGTTTTCAACATGGATAATAATCATAAATGTGTCTTGAGCATCAAATCCTCATATTAGAGTGATTTCTGAAGGATCATGTGACACTGAAGACTGGAGTAATGATGCTGAACATTCAGCTTTGATCACAGGATATAAATTACACTTTACTATATATTCACATAGAGAACAGATGATTTACATTACAATAATATTTCACTATTTTTACAGTATGTTTGATAAAAAAAACAGCCATGTGAGCAGAAGAGGCTCTTCTTTCAGCCTAGACTCGGATCTGAGGCTGTTTATGCAGGACAGAATGAAGGATCCTTGAGTTCAGTGTGTGTTCAGTGTTATGAAGCGCAGGAGTTTAATACAGCGGCTCAAGGATGAACTCTCTTTGTGTGCGAATGAACAGATCTGACCTCTGCCATCTATTGAAATGCAAACTGAACTTTCTGTCCTCCACACAATCACACACACACACACACACACACACACACCTGAAGGACACACACTGTGTCACATCTAAATGTCTTAGTGCTCTTTGATCATTTTTGACCGAAAAGTTTTACTTTTTATTTATTTTATTTTTTATCGGAATTGTACGATACTTGGTAAAGGTTTTGGCACTTGCTATGCGAACACACAAAAAAATCATGGACATGATCCAAACAGGTTAAATGTTCCTGTAAAAATGAATCACACTTGAGCTCCTCGCGGTCTGAAACGAGCGCATTGGAAATGAATAAGACGAGTTTCCTCTAGTGGAAGCGTGTGGAACTGCAGCCGAACAAGAACGCTTCAGGAACGAGATATCAACCTCACATTTGGAGCACAACTTGTTTAGATTTATGGCTTTGATTTTCTCACAGTTTTAGAGTAAAACATGTTTTTGAAATTATATATTTCATATAAAAATTGAAAATAGTATTTTTGCACATTTTTTCATAACAATAAACGTAAAATTCTGTAACTTTTTTAAAACTTTTTTCACTTCATCAATAATCTGCCGAGTGTCATCTTTGAAAAGAGATCAAACTTCAGTCTGTCGCTCTAAAGCATTCAAGATTTACCAGTTTAAGTTGGAAATAAAATTTTCGGGTCTATGCTCAAAAAGTGAATAAATGAATTATAAACACAGCGTAAATATAATTTAGTACCATAAAATACAAAATATTAAATAAATAAAAACATTATTGAACTAAAATACTAATTTCATTGAAATAAAAAATAAATGTCAGTCATTTTTGACCGACTTGCGAAGAGTACCAGAGGTTTAAATATTTGTGCTGGAAAACAAGACAGAATTACTGAGGAAGAAAGACATTTTATCCAACATATATGTATATTTAATATCACTGATACTATAACATCCCTTGACTGATCGATTCTGATCATAAATATCCATATATGTTCTTCATAGCAGCTAATTCTGTCCTCAGATGAGCGTCAGATGCAGATGTTTTCTTCATGAATGCGAGATCATAATGGAGTAAATAATAAACTTTGATGCAGACCACTGTCTTCTACAGTGTAATGTATTCTGATGATGGTGTCGTACATTTTTTGGAAGCAAAGCCAAAATTGTTTGTCTATTCAGTGAAAATGTACATAATGTTCTTAATGAATAATTTAGCTTTTTTAAAACCTGCCACTGATCTCTAAAGTCTTATTATAAACAATGATCAATAACTTAGCCTACTGTACATGCAGAATTTCATAATGACAATTATTTCTGTTATTGCCGTACTGGTTTAAATAAGGTGACTGAACCTCGTTTGCATCATTACTGATGAGTTTATTATCTGTGCTCATTTACAGTTCATGTTCCTGAAGCACGTCTGATTTCCCCAGGTGTTATTTATGAAATTGTTCTTTTGTTGTCCTGCATGTGCATAAACAGTATGCATTAGATTAGAGTTTGTGCAGCTCTGAATACTGAGCAGCGTTTCCACAGTTTAGTCCTGAGCTCGGATGAATCACATATCTGTGATTTTGCATGTTTGACCTTCTACTCTCTCCTGTCACTCAGTTCTCCTCTCGAAACATTAACACATTCAGTCCTGTGACAAACTGATCCTTGTGTTCCAGAAGTCTCTTCACTTTCAGATTAGTTTTATTTTTGTATGAATCTTGAATTCATTATTGTTGTTTTATATATGTTGGGTGTGTTTTAAAAATTGGACCCTGAGTCTGTAATAAAGTTTTGATCGATTGATATATCGATATTGGTATATAAATGAGCAATATCACACGAGTAGCAGTGCGATATGGCTGTATATCAGCACGGCTGTGATTCGGCGGTAGATAATCACTCATGTAAAGCCATATCGTTCGGGTACAAGTGTGATATTGGGTTTATACAACAGTTCGACGGCACACGTGAGTAAATAAATAAGAAACAACAACGGAGTGTCTTTAAAACCCCTCTTTTGTGCAGAACTACTTTCTTCCGCCACGGATTCAAATCTCAAATTGATAGTTTGACATTAGAAAACGGATAGTTCCGGTCCTTGATTCTGATTGGTTGAGCCGCGTTCGAAACGAAACCGTTGCTGCATGTGTTGCTTGGCAACCTCTTTGGAACTACATTGCTTGGCGGAGGAATAAATGTGTTATAATAACGTTATATTTTTTGTTGCTGGTGTTTATTTTATGAATAAAATACATGATTAAAATGAATATTTTATCGAGTAACCGTTTTATAAAAGCAATCAGCCCCTTATTGCTTTAGTTGAGCCCAAGACTCCGTTAATTATAAAACGTCACTTTAAAGCTAGTAACGAAGGAACGTTGAGTCGCTTCATTGAAGCTTGTTGTATCATAGTATTAGGAGAGAGAGATCTCGGATAAATGAGTGTATTACCTGCATCTGATATACAGTATTCATTCTTCAGGTCGATGCCCATACTATTATATCCAAAAAATCAGTTTGAATGTCGCTGAGGAAAGCGAAATGTTCGTCTTCGTCCTTCACATGACAGCGCTAACTTCCTTGTTCTGACTCAATCATAAAGACAGCCTTTGCTGCCATCTAATGGCGTAATAACTTTCACTGAAGTCCATAACACAATCTCAAACCCCAAATAATACGGCATATTTATATAAAATTAAATATAATATTTATTGAACAACAATATGTAAATGATCAACAATAGCCATTATAAAAGACAATAGTAAATAAACATAGGCAAACAATTCAGTCAAATGTACTTAGTGTAGGAGTCACATATTAGAGATCTAAATAACTAAATTTTCTCCTAAAAAAAACTCTTAAAACACAACAGCAGTAGTATTTTAAAACATATGGTGGATTTGCTTGACCGCCATGACAGTCGCCGCAAGCGGAGTGATACAAATGGTGAAACGGTCAGAGCGCTGTTACTGTGTGATTACAGTAACTGGAAAAGGCTCTCAGCCGAGAGAACCAAAAATAACTGTTGTATATATATATATATATATATATATATATATATATATATATATATATATATAATTTTTTTTTTTTTTTTTAAATAAACCATTAAATGGCACTTTCTGGAGAGTTTTGTGCAAAGAAATGGAGAAATTGAGTCTTACATGATATGTGAAAAACTGCACGGTTAAAAGCATATACTTTGCATTGTTGTAGTATCAACACAAAACTCCTTCTAGCAGTACAGTATATTAACCCTCTGATGTTTAAAACTGTTCAGAATACAGACCACCATGAGTGATGACCTTCGACCTCCACCCATATGCCATTGTGTTTCTGGAAAAAAAAGTCTGAGGATGGATGATGAACTCATTTTAGAACAAAACTATGAGAACCTGAAGGTCAATGCAGCAGAAGTGTGTTAGGTTTGTGTCAAGAGGCATCAGTGTGTGTGTGAGGAGGAGGAGCTGCAGGTGTATATAAGCATCTCTGAGCATCAGTGGATCAGTGTGTGTGTGTGAGGAGATGTCTGAGTCTCTGCTGCACGTGTGTGTTCTCTGTGTGCTCGCGCTCTCAGCGCTCTCGTCCGCATGCTACATCCAGAACTGCCCGAGAGGAGGCAAGAGGTCCGAGCCCGGCAGACAGGTACTACACCTTCATCATCACTCCATCATCATCATCATCATCACTTCACCATTGCTTCACCATCATCACTACATCACTTCACCATCACTCCATCACTTCACCATCACTCCATCACTCCATCACTTCACCATCACTCCACCATCACTCCATCACTTCACCATCACTCCATCACTCCACCATCACTCCATCACTCCATCACTTCACCATCACTCCACCATCACTCCATCACTTCACCATCATCAATACATCACTCCATCACTCCATCACTACACCATCATCAATACATCACTCCATCACTTCACCATCACTCCATCACTTCACCATCACTCCATCACTTCACCATCACTTCACCATCACTCCATCACTCCACCATCACTCCATCACTCCATCACTACACCATCATCAATACATCACTCCATCACTTCACCATCACTCCATCACTTCACCATCACTCCATCACTTCACCATCACTCCATCACTACACCATCACTCCATCATCACTCCATCACTTCACCATCACTCCATCAGCACATTTACATGCAGCTCTTTGAGTAAATTCAGCAGCAACAGTCTCAGCAACAGTTTCTTCTGTTTCAGGTTCATCTGCGAGTTCACAGAATAATCTATATAATATATGCAGAACTGCTGGAAATCTATTAGCAACTACATATTCAGCAATGTTTCATGCTGATTCAGTAGTATTGTATATCATGTAGCCTATATATGATATACAAGGCTCAATGTATATCATATACAATATAATGCATGGATATATTTCAAACAGGATTATTATATCTAACTAAAACAAAAACCATAACCATGCATGAAAAAAAAGTTATTTCTTGAAATAAATAAAAAACACCTAGTTGCCTAATTTCAGTCAACATTTCTCATTTTCATTTAGTTTAACTTAATGTACTAAAATAACAAATTAAAACTGAAAGAAAAAAAATATAAAAATATTTAGACGTTAAAAAAAATCTGATAAAACAAAAAACTAGGCTATATAAACATTTTTTTTAAATGACTAAAACTGAACTAAAATTTAAAATAAAATGGAAAAAATAAAAATGTATTTAAAATAATTTGATGTACTAAAATAACAAACTAAAACTGAAAGGAAAAATGTATAGAAAAAAAGTATATAGACATTATTATTACATTATGTCACAAGACTATATAGAGACAATAGGCCTGTATAGACATAAAAATATATAGATAAAAAAATCTGATAAAACTATATACTATATAAAAATAAATCTCTAAATACTATTATTATTATAATATCTCCTCAACGTGGCATTTATGTTATAATCAATTTACATGATGAAAATATTATTATTAATAATAATAATGTAATTATTTGTGTGTGTGTGTGTGCGTGCCTGTGCATGTGTGTGTGTGTGTGTGTGTGTGTGTAGTGTATGGCGTGCGGTCCTGGGAATAAGGGCCGGTGTGTGGGCCCCAGGATCTGCTGTGGCGCCGGGCTCGGGTGTCTGCTCGGGTCTCCAGAGACGCTGAACTGCATGGAGGAGAATCTCCTGCCCGGAGCCTGTGAGTCGAGCGGGACGCCCTGCGGGGCCGAAGGGGGCGTGTGTGCCGCTCCGGGGCTCTGCTGCCACTCGGGTGAGCAAAACACTGACATCATGAGACACATCACACACACAGGGCCCTATTTTAACGATCTAAGCTCCTCTAAAGCACACTCAGAGCGAGTCCGAATCCACTTTTGCTAGTTTAACAATGGGAAAAATGGTCGGCGGTCCCGGTGCATGGTCTAAAAGGGTTGTTCCTATTCTCTTAATGAGTAATGGGTGTGTTTTGGGCGTAACGTGCAATAAACCCACCAGAGTCAGCTAAAATATCTTACATTGTGTGTCTTTGCCGACCTCTTGTGGAAAATAATAATATAACATGATATTTCATGACTCTTGATATACCGGTACTTGACAACATGATATATGGCCTTATATCTCTATATGGAGTAAATGAGCTGTTCCTCTGGGTCCTGAAGTCAGTTTTGCTTCAGTGTGCATTCAGATACACATGTAGACATTATGAAATGATTTCTTGGTAAAGTTTCAGCATTTTTAGTTTTTCTATGTGTACTGAAGCATTCCTCGCTTTCCATTCATTCCTAATGGGGTCAAATTGACCCGCGAGGGAAGGATTTGTTACGTTTTGAAATTTCAACCACAAAACTCCTCGATTCCATTAAAAAAAAAATTGTGTATTCGTGGTTCAAGTGCGATAAAAGTCCTAGGGTCTTGAACCCTTCTGATGAACACTAAATTTTTTAAAAATTGTAAAAACATATTTCCGGGTCAAAATGACCCAGAAAAAGGATAAGTGGCGCAAGACGTTAAAATGAAAACTGCGTTGGGCTGAACCCATTGACTGTAAAAAAATATGGACGTAGTGTCCGTGACGTCACCCGTAGGTTTCTGAAGACCGTTTTTGAAGCCTAAAGTGGGCGTGGCCGACCGTCGCCATCTTGGCAGTGCGTCACTCCCGAATTTATTTATTTTTACAGTCAGACAATGAGCTGAGGTAACGTGACGGCTAACAGACAGCAGACAAATGGCTAATGATGACTAATGACCACAGCAGCGGAATCCACCCGTCACTCAAAAGTGGACGCACCCTTAATTATGCAGAACTTTAAGGCTTAATATAATTTAAACGGATGAGTTATAAAAAAATTCACCCTCCTCACAGTCGTCATGAAGGACAAAATTAGCTGTATAGACCAAAACCACTTTTTGCTCCAGGCTGTAAACATTTTTCTTTCTGCTGTAAAGTTGGGCATTTTAACATGGGGGAGATACAGATGTGACTCTCTTTTGCAGCCAGCCGATGAATTGCCGTTTAATTCACTTCCGTGTTGGTTTCAAGAGAGAGACGGAGGTTGCCGCTTGGCTGAACCTAGCAAAACACACTTGCGTGGCGCCGGGTGTATTATAGGGCCCATTTACAGTCACACATCACACAGATTCTCTGACAGATAAAGCTAATGCGTGTGGTTTATCCGGCAGAGGGATGTTCTCTGGATCCAGAATGTTCTGAAGACGTCCGGTTTCTTCCGGCTGAAGACAGCGTTGGACTGAAGAGTTTTTCAGGAGAAATGCTTCTGCATCTGCTGAATCTGGCCTCGAGGAGACAAAGACCCTTCTGATCGTGATCTGTGTCTGTAACTCATTCACACGTGTTGCTCAACACTGTGTACATACTGTATGTAGTAAACGGATGTGAATCTGGTTTGTCATCGCAGTTCTCTTGTTATTTTAAGCACTTTGGTTTGAGTTTATTGTCCCAAAAGTAGCAAGACCTGTTACTGCCTTTGTGTGATTATAATACAGATACTTCTAAAGATAATTATTCACTTAACATTTAACCTTGAAACCAGCCTGTGGGCTTTTCTGGAAGCTCCCGCTGATCCTCCAACTGTATTTGGCAGATCCTGACAATCAGGTTTGAATCGGCTTTTAATGGCCTAAACATAAATCAAGTGCGCAGGAAACTTGACTTTATGCTTTAATCACTTTAAAATCAAATAAAATCAAATGCATTCAAATGTTGTTCCACATACATCAGAAAAGGACAAAAAAGTGTTGCATAGTAAAGAAAAAGAAGGTAAACGAAATAAGTAAAAGCTAAACAAGTGCAGCCTGTTTCAGTTTGACAAGATATTATTTTGTTCCACTGCAAACGCACACACATTATATACTGTATATATATATATATATATATATATATATATATATATATATATATATATATATATATATAAACCCACAATGAAAAACTTAGGAGACCTCTGGAGAAACAGTAAACACAACCACTTCTAAACTAGACAATACCAGACAATGAAACACAGGACAGGTGTTATAAAAGAATTAAAGCTAAACACGTGCAGCCGGTTTTAGTTTGAAACCGGTTTCCATTTCAAAAATACAGTACAGTATATATTTATAAAACGGTTAGTTCCAATCCTTGATTCTGATTGGTCAATAACTGTGTTTTATTCAGGATAAACAGTAACACGGGCTATGACCGCTTCACCCAACGGTTCTATGTATCACTACACAACACCCCTAGCAACCACTCTTAGCAACTTAAACACAAGTTTGATCTCATTGATATTGTTCATTAAAGCTAGAGTATTGTGAGAGATTGAGTAAGCGAGTGTAACGTTACCTGCATTTACAGTAGATATAGCATTTTCCTAGCCTGACGTCGTCATACTCAGATTCTAGTCAGAATGTGACCGAACTTCCCGAACAAAAAAATTTGTGGGCGGGGCTAAGTTCGGCTGGCATCCAGGCTACCATTTTCCTTCAGGTCAGTCCTATATTTATAATAAAAAAATCCGTTTGAATGTCCGCTGCGATATCTTGTCCTTTTAACAGTTAAGGGGTTTTCCGTGCCCTAGCGTATTCCTTCTCCGTGATCACAAGAGTCCTTTCAATGTAAAAGTCTTCTCTACTGACTGACTTACTCATAAAGACAGTCTTTGCCGCAATCTTGGCGAAATAATGTATGTAACCTCTGTTCCTGTTTATTGTCAGGGACTATTTTATCCAGCGGAAGGAAGGCTTTTAGTGATTTTACTTCATGAAAGTTGCATAGATACATATTTTTCGTCTTTAATATTTGTATTGTGTGGTAACCGTTTTAAAAGCAATAAGGTAGCCTACTCGAGGCTAATGCTGTATCGTGAATAAGTCACTGAAGGGGTTGCATGCACTCCGCTCCGCGTCTATTGCCGCAATTCACTAAACGGCCACCGGTGTCGCTATAACACGGGTTTCTGATTTCTACATTTAGCCTCTTGAAATGAAAATGGGAAATATAAAAAAAGAAAAAAAAAAAAAAAAAAGTGAAAAGACTAATAGTACATCAATGATACTAAAATAACACTGAGAAACATAAACACACACACACACACACACACACACACACATACACATATAGGCCTATAAAATAATAAAAAATAAAAACATATATATTTCGTCCAGACGTATTTTCTCACATTTATTTGAGTGCATCCTTTAAGAGGACGGGCCAATTATTCCACGGCAAAGCTTATTGCTAAAAATTAGTTAAGTTTCGGATTTGATTTTCACATTTTAAAGAGCAGGATTCCTTGGAAGGTCAAAAGTGAAACAATATTAAAACAGAAAGTAGCATAAAACAGACAAGCTTGAACATATACAGCACAATTACTGCGACACACCCAGCCACACACATTACAAGCGCCCGTAACGAATCAACACACGCCTGAGAAACTCATAATCACACAGAAATATTTACTTTATGTGCTCATGTCACGCATAACCTGCAGCAAATCCAGCTCAATAACATCAAGCTGAATGCAGGACAGGTGCAAATCAAGATTGTGCTGCAGGGGAATGTTTCATTTAACCCTCAGAGAGTCCTCGGTCACTTCTGACCGAATAATTTTCTGTTTTGAATTTTAAAAAATCACAGCTTCATCGGAAGGTTATGATACTTGGTGACTTTTATGGCATTAGGTATGTGAATACAAAAAAAATTGAGGTCATGATCCGAGCATGCTAAGTGGTTGTAAAAAAAAAATAGTCACACTCATGGTCTTCGGTCAAAAATGACCGACCCATAGAAAATGAATGGGAAATTTACAAAAACACAAAAATTCTCTGAATTCTCTGAATTTTTGTCTGTACAATCTACAAATCGGCCACGATTCTAAAAAAACAGTAGGCTACACCGCAGTAAAGGGGTGACACTCTACAACATCAAGAGTGCAAAAAATTCACACCCACCCCCACACACACACATACAAAAACACTTTTATACACATACACACCAATAAATTCAGATTACAAAAAATCTGTTTTGAATTTTTAAAAATCACAGCTTCATCGGAATGTTACGAAACTTGGTGACTTTTCTGGCATTAGGTATGTGAACACAGAAAAAAATTGAGTTCATGATCAGAGCATGCTAAGTGGTCGTAAAAAAATGAGTCACGATTTTGGTCTTCGGTCAAAAATGACCCCCATAGGAAATGAATGGGAAATTGACAAAAACACAAAAATTCGCTACAAATCGGCCACGATGCAGAAAAAAAGTGCTCAGCAATGAAGGGGTGAAACTCTAAAACATCAAGAGTGAAAAACATAACATAATTAATAATTATAATTAATATATAATTAATATAATAATTATTAAAATAATAATTAATAAAATGTTATAAACCTTGGCAAAAAGTATTATTTGAGAATTTCTAAAGAAATACATTCAATCCACATCTTAAAAGTAAGTAATTTGGTCCAAAAACAACTAGAATTCACAAGCATCTCCATTTAGAGCTATTACAGGCATCTGCTGGTAAACCCATGCAATAACATGATTTATTTAATTTTATGTTTAATAAATTTATTTATTTATTTATTTATTTATTTTTTTCTGAAAGTCTAGTCTCTATTTTAACCGAAAATACCGCATAGAAAAAAAAAACAAAAAAAACAAACAAACATTATTTTCAATGGCAAAAAATGGACTATAAATATTGCATAAATATGAATAAGTTCAATCAAATTGTCTCAAAATACTAAATTAAAAAGAATAAATATTATAGAACAAAAATAAATTGCATTGGTTTTTACTGGGATGGAGGAAGTTTCATTTTTAGGTGTCCGGTCACTTCTGACCGGGAAGGCCCTGAGTGTGACTGCTAAACGAAGACCATCAGAGGGTTAAAAGATATTTCATAATGGATTTGTAGATTGTATTCTTACGATGAGTTCAGACAGGCCAGGTGGTGATAAGGGCGGTAACAGGACTTGCGTAAGTGTGTTTAAATGATCTTTCTGTCCTCATTCACTGTCATTGTTGTTTCAACGATGGAGCTGAAAGCAACTTCTCTCCTTCTGCTCATGTGTGTCGCCATCATCATCCTCACCGAAGGTCAGAACAGTCATTATTAGACACAAACATGATGTTCTTCCTCAGTGTTTCTGCCTCGTTTTCCAGCACAAATATCGGAACATTCTGAGATCAAGAAGCAAAAAAAAAAAAAAAAAAAAAAAAAAATTGTCTTGTTTAATGAAAAACTGATCAAGATGAAGTGAGTTTGTGCTTTTAAAAACAAGCAAAATGTGTCCATTATTATTTTATTTTTTCCTGTGAATTTATTTTTCTGACTCCATAGGCAGATATTTGTACAATTTGTTACATATTTGTAATTAATATCTTTAATATCTTCAGTCATTTTGCTTCTTCTCCAGTAAATGTCTCTTGATTTAAGAATGTTTAGATATTTGTGCTGGAAAACGAGACAGAAACACTGAGGAAAAAACGTAAAAACAAAACAAAAAAACAAACAGATGTGTTTCCTCTTTCTGCTCTCTTGTAATTCTGACTTCTATTAAATGTTTAGTGCAGTTTACTACATTCACATTTATGTATTTGTTGCTTTTATGTAGTGACGTACATTAATGCAATGCATTGTTTAATGAAAAACTGATCAAAATGAAGTGAGTTTGTGCTTAAAACAAACAAGCAAAATATCTGTCAATGGGGTCAGAAAAGAAACGTATTTTCCCTTTGAATTAAGATTATTTTTCTGACTCCATTGCCAAAAATTAGTTCTTGTTTTAAGCACAAACTCACTTCATTTTGGTCTTAATATCTTCAGCCATTTTGCTTCTTCTCCAGTAAATGTCTCTTGATTTAAGAATATTTAGATATTTGTGCTGGAAAACAAGACAAAAAAGCTTCTTTCTG
Organism: Squalius cephalus; assembly: GCF_949319135.1. Taxonomy (NCBI): domain Eukaryota; kingdom Metazoa; phylum Chordata; class Actinopteri; order Cypriniformes; family Leuciscidae; genus Squalius; species Squalius cephalus. The sequence continues at coordinate 1,134,400 of NC_137137.1, forward strand.
CCCTCTTGTTATAAGTAGTTTTGACTTCTATTAAATGTTTAGTGCAGTTTACATTCACATTTATGCCTTTATTGCTTTTATCTAAAGTAACGTATACATTAATGCATTGTGCACATGTTTCTTTCCTCAAGCTCATGCATTGGGAATCGAGCACACGATGCTCTGTTTGAATGATTTATTATTAAGCTTCTGGAAGTGCTAAATACACAGTAAAATGTGTCGTGACATGCATCGCTCTGAGCCGCAGAGAATATAAAACATGCCCTCTATAATTAAAAACTTGTCTTGTTTGCCACTCTTGTTTTCTGAGCTGACAGGAAGTCTTTGTCGAAACAGGATTATATTGACATGAACACAGATATTCAAGATCCGTCTTTCTGTTCCAGCAGATGCCAATGCCATTCCCACATGCTGTCTGACTGTTTCCAAGAGTATCCCACGGCAGATCCTGGGTCGCTTTAAGCGATTCGACATTCAGAGCAGATCTGGCCGCTGTGAGATCGATGCTCTGATGTGAGTGTTTATCCTTCACTCGCAAAAATTAGACTTTTTTTTTTTTTAGTCCAGAAATCTTATTTCATTTTGATAATAATTTTTCTATTTTTTAATGCCAGAATTTTTTTTGTTATTTTTTATTTTACTTACACTAAAATAAAACTTGCACTTTAACACATCCTTCCCTCGCGGGTCAAAATGAACCGAAGCCCTAAAATTATACTTCATTTTTTGTGTGTGTCCAGAAATATTTTTTCAATTTTTTTAATGCATTTTTTTTTTTTTTGACATGTTTTTTTATTTTTTTATTTGATCTACCTTTAAATGACTAGATTTGATCAATAAATAATAAATAAATTGTAATTTAAGCACATTCCTCACATTCTTTCAACTTAAATAAAAAAATATCTCACAATTTCATGCATAACCCTTTTAATTCAGCTCAAAATATCTTACATTGTGTGTTGCTTTACCAATTGAACCACTGAACCAATCATATTGATAGAAAGTGAGAAAGTGACTGAATGTTAGTCATGCTGATCCTATTTTTGATGTGTCTGTCTATAACCTGATGAATCTTCTGTTTGGGTGAGATGCTCTGGAGAACTCTGAGATTAAAGCATTTAAAGGACAATCCTCTGGGTCCTAAAGTCAGTTTCTCTTCAGTCTGCATTCACATACACATGTAGACATTATAAAATCATTTTCTTGGTAAAGTTTTAGTTTTTCTATGTGTACTGAAGCATTCCGCACATTCCATTCATTCCTAATGGGGTCAAATTGACCGGCGAGGAAAGAATTTGTTACTTTTTAAAATTTCACAAAACTCCTCGAAACCATAAATTTTTTTGTGTGTATTCGTGGTTCAAGTGCAACAAAAGTCCTGGGGTCTTGGACTCCTCTAAAGAAACACTCAACTGTTTTATATATATATATATATATATATATATATATATATATATATATATATATATATATATATATATATATATATATATAATTATTATTATTATTATTATTATTTTATTTTTTTATTTTTTTTAAATGAGTTTCGGCTCAAAATTACCCGAGGGAAGGATGAGTTAAATAAGCACAAACTGTTATGAATCATGTGCTCCAGTATTTACTGTGTTTCCTGCTCTTCAGATTATACGTTGGAAAGAAAAAGATCTGTGCTCATCCCAAACTGAGGAAAGGCTTGGAGAAGCTCTTGAAGAAACGCAAACCCAAGCGGGCTTGAATACGAGCGGATCATCTCTATAATCCAGGAGTCATGGATCTTCTGCCGGTTTCAGTAGTTGCTGCATTAGTTTGCATTTTCTGCTGATAGTTCCACACATTATTACAGTTTTTCCCGATTGCTAAACGGCAGTGAGCACGACTGGAGCTACATGTGCAAAACTCTAACTACAGTCTGCACTACCAACAGTCACCTGAGCTAAACACTTCACATCACCTGAGCTAAACACTTCACATCACCTGCAAAACTCACTCAAAGCAACACAACTCTTAACACATGGCTCAAAACAGGCTGAGTGCAGCCAAACACTACACACACACACTGAGATAACACACACTGTCACTCAGAACACACTGAGAGTAAAAACACTAGCATCAAACACCAATACAGAAAATACTAACTTTTCATCTTTACAGTTTGAACAATTTCAGTGACTTCATACAAAGTAATATTTTCTTCATAGAAAAGAGTGACATTCTTTCACATGATTTATTTAAATTCTTTAAGGTAAATGAAAATTAGCAGTTTGCTTCAATAGTCTGTAGTAATTTACGGAATTACAGTAATGAGAAAAAAAAGGTAGAAACTAAAAGTATACTGTAATTGGAACAAATAATCGAGGGGCTAATCCTGCCTCTCTCTAGCATCAGGCCACAATCAGCAGTGTTTGAAAGGCACAAGGCTGAACTCTATTCTGTTTTGAACAAAGTGCTGTAAATGCACAGTGTTGTGCAGGTTGTGGTTAAAGTCATGGGATAAGTGTGTAGAGTTTTGCACATGCGACTCCAGTTGTGCTCACTGTCGTTTAGCAATCGGAAAAAACTGTAACTACAATATACTGTATATATTCTCTGTATGCTCTTCTTTTTTAATGAAATAAAAGCTTTTTTTCTTCTTCAGTTTAATGTTTCACAACAGTGAAATGGTTCCATGATGTAAAAGAAATAATATGAGTCGGATGATAATTTTACCGGATTTGACTGGGAAATTATTGCAAACAGTCAATAAATAAATGAAAAAACAAATAATCAATAAGTCAATAAGTAAATAAGTTGATAAATAGCCTAAAGAAATAAGTAAATAAATAAATAGATAAACAATCAATCAGTAAATAAATAATCAATAAGTCAATAAAGAAAGAAAGAGAGAAATAAGTCAGTAAATATCAATCAGTAAGTTAGTCAATAAAGAAATAAATAATAAATAATCAACCAATAAGTCAATAAATAAATAAATCAATAAACAATAATCAATCAATCAATCAATAAGTCAATAAACGAAGAAATAAGTCAATAAATATCAATCAATAAGTTAATGTCAATAAACAAATAAACAATAAATAATCAATAAGTCAATAAATAAATAATCAATAAATAATCAATCAATCAATCAATAAGTCAACAAATAAATAAACAATAAATAATCAATCAATCAATCAATCAATCAATCAATAAGTCAATAAATAAATAAATAAACAATAAACAATAAATAATAAATAATTAATCAATAAGTCAATAAATAAATAAATAAACAATAAACAATAATCAATCAATAAGTCAATAAACGAAGAAATAAGTCAATAAATATCAATCAATAAGTTAATGTCAATAAACAAATAAACAATAAATAATCAATAAGTCAATAAATAAGTAATCAATAAATAATCAATCAATCAATCAATCAATCAATAAGTCAACAAATAAATAAACAATAAATAATCAATCAATCAATCAATCAATAAGTCAATAAATAAATAAACAATAAATAATCAATCAATCAATCAATCAATAAGTCAATAAATAAATAAACAATAAATAATAATTAATCAATAAGTCAATAAATAAAGAAACAAGTCAATAAATATCAATCAATAAGTTAATGTCAATAAATAAATAATCAATCAATCAATCAATAAGTCAATAAAAAAATAAAAAAATAAACAACAAATAATAAATCAATAAGTTAATAAATAAATAAATAAATAAACAATAAATAATCAATCAATCAATAAGTCAGTAAATAGATATACAATTATACTATATATCACACAGAACACAGAGACTTCTCTTCTGAAGATTAATAGATCATGAATAAAACTATAATGAAATTAAAAGCGTAGGCGCAGGAACAAACACTCACAAGTGTGAGAAGAAGCTGAAGGAAAATATCTGACTATATCAATATATACACGTTAAAAGCATTTTATATGAATACATGTATAGCCTATTATATTTATATTAATGTAAAAGCAAAGTTTAATATTATCCTACTTGTCAATCAATAGGCTATAATATTTATATGACTGTATTATATGAATTAAAAGTAATTATAATTCATATAGTATAAATATAAATAATTAGCAGCAAAAGATGAGCAATTTTGTCTCTAAAGGTTTTTCACCATAAACTGCTTTGATTTGTAGCGAGAGATAAAGGGGCGTGGCTTTATTGCATCAGAGACACGTCACTGTTCTGATTGGTCCAGTTTTGGCCTGCGAATCTCTGACCCAGATTAAAACCTGTTCTGGAGCAGGTTATCCGAAACCAATCCAATATAGGATTGGTTTGAAACCAATATAGTGATTTCAAGTTCAAGCAGGTTATCTGAAACCGATCCACCTTCTTGAGCCCGAAAAACCAGAGTTTGGTCAAACTAATCTCGAATTTACCTGGTTAGCAACTGAAACCAGCTTTGTGCAACAGGCCACGGGAGTTGTGGATCAGCTTCTGCCTGTCTGTCAGCTCTTATCTCTATAATCTCTCGGTTTCATTCATTGAACACATGTTTGGTTTGTTCAAAATCTCGTCTAGTTTCGAAATGTTCCAAACAGCAGCGGAAATTGAGAGTCACGTGATCAAAGACACTCGTTTGCAAAACTTTATTTTCAGGCAGCTTTTTAGAACACCAACATGGTGTTGTTAGAATGGACAGTTTGAGAAAAAGCTCAACCTAGAGACTGATGCTTGCCTGCAATCATTACTCGTTCACTACTCCCTATATAGTGAACACTGAACAGCACATACTTGTAAGGCTCAACCTTTTTACAGTCTATGGGCTCAACAGGGAATGATGTCGATTTCGCGGCATCCGCTGCCATCTAGTGGCGGAATCAGGAACAGGCCAATTTTGTTTCAACTGCAGCAAACACTACTTTTATGAATTCATTTTATCTATCTATCTATCTATCTATCTATCTATCTATCTATCTATCTATCTATCTATCTATCTATCTATCTATCTATCTATCTATCTATATAATATTTATATACTATAATTATTATAACAATAGCCACCGAACTTACACAAAATGTAAATGTAAAATAGGACAGTTATTATTTGAACGTATTCAATTCATTATGGAATTTCTTCCAAATGAGATTTTTTTTTCTTTCTCTTTTGTAAATAATCAACATAAGTCGAAATTATGCAATTAAAAGTCGACATTATACTTAAAAGTCACAATTATGACGTGGAAAGTCAAAATTATGACATACAAGTCGACTTTTTACCTCAGTTTGGACTGTTTGTGACTGTTTTATAATAAGATTTACCAAAACGTGATTTTTTTTATTTTTTTTTTACATTGGTTTCTCAGAAAGACTACATTTAAAATATTTTTTGTGTTCCTATTTGTTGAAATAGCAAAAGTAAAACTCCACAATAGTGTTTTCACAACTTTCAAAAAGAGGAAAAAGAGATTAACAACGAAAGATTAATAACGGCAGTCTGAAGAGAGAGAGAGAGATGTCAACTTTATACCGCCACTCCCACAGCGATAACTAGTTTATTGTAATTTGATGCAAAGGTAATATAACACAAAACATACTGTTATAAAAGTACACACATTAAAAATAAAATAAATAAAATAAATAAATTATATATATATATAAAACTTTGCAGGATTTACGATGTTGATGATCCGTTAAAACGCGTCATCACGGTTTGTGAAAAGGGCGGGCTTCCACAAACCACAGACCGTTTCCGCGCCACTAAGCCCCGCCCTCCCTGAGACCACGCCCCCTGTCATATTAGTTGTTAGTCATTCTGATTTTACCAGAGCTGTCGTTCCTCAGTGTCGTTCAATCATTAACTGACAACGTAGCGTCCTCTCGCACCATGAGTGATTATTTAATAACCTCTTTAGTGTGTTTACCCTTCGAGCTTAGGTCACCAGGAACAGCATGTTAGTCTCCAGAGCGCCGAAGGAAGAGAAAACTATGAGGATTAATCATGGAGACTAAAGAAGTCGAAAGAAAGACGTTAAACGACGATATGGAACACACGAAGTTCATGAGGTTTTTCTCCGCCGTGTTTTACGCATGTTCTTCGTTTTTCATCATCGTGGTGAATAAAAGTATTTTAACCCAGTTCAAGTAAGTGTCAGCTTCCGGCTTTCACATGTTTATAAGTTGTTCATACATAAGAACTAATCAATTCATTATGATGTGTGTTATTGTAAATGGTAGGTTTCCCTCATTTATGTTTCTTGGAATTGGGCAGGTGAGAAAAAATAAACAAAATTAATCAACTTTTCATTAACAACCCACGAAATGTATCAATGTATATTTATTTTGTTTTTATTTTGTCATAGATGACAGCAACAATCATCATTCTGTATGTTGCCAAAATGAACAAAATGATCCATTTTCAGGACTTTGACAAAAGTATCCCTGGAAAGGTAATGTAATGTGTGTCGTTTTGTTTTTAATCACACTTCGTCACACTGCTTTGCTTATTGATAACATTATTTTTATACAGATTTTTCCTTTGCCATTGCTGTACGTCGGCAATCACGTGACCGGACTGGGCGGAACTAAGAAACTGAGGTAAATAAATAAGAAACAGAAGAGTTTTGCGTTAAAAGAACAAGGTTCCATTTGTTAACATTAGTTTACTGCATTAACTAACAATGAAATATACTGTTAAAGCATTTATTAATCTCAGTTATTTGTTAATTTATTTTCTAATAAATTATTAAAATCTAAAGTTGTACTAACATTATTTAATGGACCTGATGAACAGTTGTACAGTATTTCTTTGGGATGCACGATATATCGGCCACCATATCGGTATCGGCCGATATATGTTCATTTGTAATGTTATCGGCCCGATAAGTAAATTTGGCTGATATATTAAAGCCGATAAATAATGTTTATTTCCTTCAGATGCGCACTGTGCAACATGATGGTTTTGAATTGCTTGAAATATGATTGAAATCACTTTAAAAAAGGAAAATACAGTGAAGTGTCGGCGACCGTACATAACATCATAACGAGAACAGTATAATTGTGTGCTAAGGACATGGCTTTTGTTTTTGTAATCAGGCTCTCAGAAATTATATACAAATTTGGATTTAGATTTTTCTGCCAATATATCGGTTATCGGCTTTTAAATACAAAAAATTATCAGTTATCGGCATTAGTTTTCATATCGGTTGTGGAATAATGATTGATGATGTATTGACTCAGCATTATTGACTTTGAACAAAACAGTTACATAATGTACATTTAATGTAAAATGTTGGCACTCGTGTGAATCTGACGCTCTTGTGTTCCTCAGTTTACCCATGTTCACCGTACTCAGAAAATTCACAATTTTACTGACAATGATTATGGAATCAAGGATCCTGAGGTATGTACTCTCATTTATAATATTATATTAATATTATTACATCCAGAGACGTAGTTTTTATTGTTATGGTCCATGAGAAGAGCTGTGTGCTTTTTGTGTGTTTAATGATCATAATAATTTTATTATAATTAATATTATCATTTATAATATTATTATATTAATGATTCAAATGTTCATAATTATATAACGATTTGTCACGTCCAGAGACGTATTATTTATTGTTATGGTCCATGAGAAGAGCTGTTTTCTTTAATGTGTTTTTTTGTGTGATTTTTTTTTATGTGTTTGATGATTATAATTAAAATGAACGATTATAATTATTAATTTATTTAAATGATATGGCAAGCCGTTTTAACTTTTATTCATTTCCAGGATATGAATTGTTTGAATTTTTGATATCAACAATTGAATTGCTACGAGTAAAAATTTAAATTTTTGATATCTGAAAATGTATTTCTGATATCAATATTATTTCAGATATCTAAAATGGCTTTCTCACTAGTAACAATCACATTCATGATATCAGAAATTAACATTGTCACTAGTGAAAATTGAATTATTGATATCAAAAATGAACATTGTTACTAGTAGCAATTCAATTGTTGATATCAAGAATAGACATTTCAACTAGTGACAGTTTAATTCTTGATATCAAAATAGAGGTTTTTACTAGTAAGAATTATATTTCTGATATGTGAAATAGGAATTTCAACAAGTAAGAAATCAATTCTTGATATCAAAAATGAACATTGTTACTAGTAGCAATTCAATTCTTGATATCAACAATGGTGACATTTCACTAGTGAAAATACAATTACACATATCAAGAATTATAGTTTTTACTAGTTGAAATTTAATTGTGCATATCAAGAATTAGAATTGTTATAGTAGAAATCTAATTCCTGATATCAATAACTATCATTTTAACTAGTAAAAATGTAATTGTTATCAACAATTCACATCCTGGAAATGAATAAAAGTTAAAACGGCTTTAAACTGTGTGTGTACGTGCAGAAAAACCTTCCCACCGTCGCTGGTGTTCAGTGTTCTGGCCATAGTGCTGGGCGCTGTGGTCGCCGCGAGGTACAGTCGAACAACACACACAGATCATTCATACATGACAGATATGCATGCAAATAAACACACAGCATGTTTTCAATGAGCTCATTGTTTCTGCATTATATTATTGTATTGTTTAAATTCATAAATTTTTCGCTAACTGTGATTTTGTATATGTGCATTTCTGAAATGCATAACTAAGATAACACATCACTCTAAATTGTAATGTAAAGCTGCTTTGAAATGATGTTTATTGTGAAAAGCGCTGTACATATAAGTGTGCATTGAACTTTCAGCTCGGATCTGTCCTTTAATGCGGAAGGTTACACTTTTGTTCTGCTGAACGACTTCTTCACGGCCGCCAGTGGCGTTTACACCAAGAAAAAACTGGGAATGGAGGTACTTTAAGACAGCATTAGTCCATTTATCAGCGACAGGTGGATATTTCTGTAAATAATAATGCGATTATACCTCAAGAACTGGTGCTTTGACCTTTGCGTATCTGAAACATGCATGTGCTGGAACTGACAGATCAATGCGACTCCTTCTTATCAAATAATAGTGATTGATTTGTACGTTTCGGTTAGAAATACGCCTGAAAGTCATGCAGTGCAAACTTTACAGCCCTGAATGCAAACACTTCTGTCATTCCAGGAACTTGGTAAATATGGAGTATTGTTTTATAATGCATTTATCATTATTATACCAACCGTCCTGGCGAGCGCTTACATTGGAGATTTACAAAAAGTGAGTGAGAACATCAAGAACATTAAGGATAAAATAATTCAGATGAGAATTAGAGAATTTCAACATCTTTTTCTTCTTGTTTTAAGGCCCTTGCCTTTGAAGGATGGCTGTCTTTTACATTCATATTTTATTTTTTACTGTCTTGTATCATGGGGTGAGTCTGACTTATGATGTTTTTTATAATTGGATTATATATACATATATATATTTATAAATAACTGCAATCTTATATCTCATTTCAGGTTTATTTTGATGTATTCTATCATCCTCTGCAGCTTTTACAACACGGCACTAACAACGACAGTCGTCGGAGCAATTAAAGTAATTATACACTGTATTTTTATTATTTTAATGTACACTACTGTTCAAAGGTTTAAGGTCAGTAAGATTAATGCTTTTATTCATCAAGGACGCATTAAATTAATCAAAAGTGACTGTAAAGACATTTATAATGTTACAAAAGATTCTGTTTCAAATAAATGCTGTTCTTTTAAACTTTCTATTCATCAAACAATCAGTTTCCACACTGATAATAATCATAAATGTTTCTTGATCATCAGATCATCATATTAGAGTGATTTCTGAAGGATCATGTGACACTGAAGACTGGAGTAATGATGCTGAACATTCAGCTTTGATCACAGGATATAAATTACACTTTACTATATATTCACATAGAAATCAGATGATTTACATTTTAATAATATTTAACATTTTTTACTGTATTTTTGATTTCAATAAATGCACCATTGGTGAGCAGAAGAGACCTTTTTCAAAAACATTAAAAAGTCTTACCGATTTCAAACTTTTGAATGGTAGTTTATTTAAAATGTTTACATTAGGGATGCACGATATATCGGCCAGCGTATCGGTATCGGCCTGATTAGAAAATTTGGCCGATATATTAAAGCCGATAAATAATGTATTACTTCCTTCAGCTGAGACTCTTCAGATGCGCACTGATCAACATGATGCTTTTGAATTCCTTCATTTTATTAGAATCACTTAAAAAAAAAAAAAAAGGAAAATACAGTTAAATACAAAATGTTCTGTCATATTGGCTACATAAAATTATAATGAGAACATTATAATTGTGTGTTTGGAACATAGAATTAATGGTGAGAGTTTTGTTTTTGTAATCAGGCTCTCAGAAATGATTAAGATTTAGATTTATCGGCCAATACATCGGTTATCGGTTTTCAAATATAAAGAATTATCGGTTATCGGTATCGGCCAAAATTTGGATTTAGATATATCGGCCAATATATCGTTTATAGGCTTTTAAATATAAAGAATTATCGGTTATCGGTATCGGCCAAAATTTGGATTTAGATATATCGGCCGATATATCGGTTATCGGCGTTTAAATATAAAGAATTATCGGTATCGGCCAAAATTTGGATTTAGATATATCGGCTATCGGCTTTTAAATATAAAGAATTATCGGTTATCGGTATCAGACAAAATTTGGATTTAGATATATCGGTCAATATATCGGTTATCGGCTTTCAAATATAAAGAATTATCGGTTATCGGTATCAGCCAAAATTTGGATTTAGATATATCGGCCGATATATCGGTTATCGGCTTTCAAATATAAAGAATTATCAGTTATCGGCTACAATTTGGATTTAGATTTATCGGCCAATATATCGGTTATCGGCTTTCAAATATAAAGAATTATCGTATCGGCCCAAATTTTCATATCGGTGCATCCCTAGTTTACATATAGTTTATCAATCATATTATGTTCATCAGGGCTTTCATAAGTTGTCTTGTTTCCTCTCAGAATGTTGCTGTGATGTATATCGGCATGTTTGTTGGCGGAGACTATATCTTCTCATGGACGAACTTTATAGGCCTGAATATATGGTAGGAAACGTCTTCAAGTCATATTTCCACGGCATCACTGTCGTCTGTCTCCTAACGCTCGAGTTTTTCCATGTTTCAGCATCTCAGCTGGACTGATGTATTCCTACATCACGTTCAGCGGCGGCAGCTCTTCAGAGGCCAACGTGAAACCGTCCGAAGTCACAGCGATTCACATCACAGACGATCATCCGGAGAAAACATGATGGAGCCTTATAGTTTGCATCTCAGTGTTTAGTCTTTTTTTATTGAATAGCAATATTTATATTTTGAGAAGAAAATCACTTGGTGCTTGATGAACATACAAACCCGTTCCATGTTTTATACCCTTATTTAAATAAAAAACAAAACATGACAACCAAGAACGATTTATATCATTTAATTAGGACTTGAAGTGCTAACACTAAGTTCGGCTAATGAGTAAAAAAAAAAAAAGCCAGCTTACAAATTTACAAAGTCCTTTCAGCACAGCGAACAGAACGTCTCAAAAACAAAACACTTGATTACATTCTGCTGTCGTGACGTCATCACCTGGGATTGTTTTGCTTTTACAAGGTACATCATGCACGGCTTTCCGAGGGTTTTAGGGGGGGGAATATATTATTTCAGTTATAAAATGGACAAATAAAACTCAAAAAGCCATATATAAAAACAAAAAAATGTCCAATTAACTCTATCAGAAACATCTTCCAGTTTTTGCACATGCACTCACCAAATTAGGAGGAAAGACGCTGAATTTGACTGCATCAAGCATGAAATCATCCAAACGAACGTAATACGAGCTGCTAAATTACATGAAGCATGTGAACAGAATGTAGTGTTACGGATTATGAACACACTGAAATAACAAGTGCCGTTTCCCATCCAGAATCTCATTCGATCGTCTCTCTTTGGAAGTGTCTATAGTTGAGCTATTGACGTGAGACAAAAAGTAATAGATTAATATTGTAAGTGCTTCAGTTTATAGGTTTTTTTTTTGTTTTTTACCTATGAACTCTCTACGCTAGCATATAAATGTGTACCTCTGCGACACATAGATGGCGTTTTAAAGCTGGTTAGTCTGACGTTATTGCAAAGCCTGAGCCCTCATCGCCTACGGCTGACAGCAGGTGGCGCTCAACACTGCTTTAAATAGAATAAATACATGATTAAACGTGACCAATGTGATGGAAGCGAACCGTGGCTAATGCGCGTCTACGTATACGAAAGCCAGCCATTAACTACGCGATCCTCCGTAAACAAGTCTTCATCTTTAGCAGGTCGATCAGCGCACCCTGTTTCAAAACACACACGCACACTAAAAATCCTTTACAAATACACAACAACTCCACCCACAAACCCAAAAAGAGAAACACTCATTTACACAAAGTGCTCAACGAAACAAAAAACAAACAAAACGACATCTCACCTGCTTAACAAGCGGAGAAAACAAAACGACATTCTTCATATAATGATATCATCTACCATCATAGCAGCCTAAAGGTACAATAGGAAGCAAAATAAGGTGCTTGTAGCTTATGTGACCCGGGCCGGGTCTCGAACGGGAGGAAAGTCCACGTCTGGTGTCATTCTCAGGCCGAGAGATTGTTAGCTAGCTCGATGAGAGCGAGAGCACCGTGGAGACGCTCTCTCTGCTCCTGGAGACGCCGGCGTGCCGTTCCTGCGCTCTTCTCGTCCTCTTGCTCGTCTTCTTCACCTTCATCCGACGGAAGGAAATCTAGAGGATCCTGCTGTTCCTGATCCTCAATAGTGGTTTTACTCAGAGTCTTTCCTTTCTCCGGCGCGGGCGATCGCTGTTCCCTCGTCTGCCAGTATCTGACGAAAACACGCACAACGATTATCGTTAAATAACAAACTCATTTTGAACAGAATCGGGCCAAAACAAAGGTATTTTAAACCTTCAAGTGTATTGAGGCATTAATACTGAAATATAAAACAAAGTGGTGTCAAAGATGCACACAAAACTACTGAATGAAAAGTGAAATCAAAACAACTCTTGGTTTTTTAAAATGATGGTGTAAATCCAGCTTTTAATGTTGTTTATGTGTCTATGTGGTGTTTTTAATATGCTTTAAGACAAAGCATGTGTAAGTTCATAAGTCGACAGCATTGCTGAGTATTTCCTCCTTAAAACTGCAGTGAACCAAAGACAGTCTCAAAAACACGGATTGAAATCGCTGGTGTTTCTGACGTCACAAACTACCTTGTAACCAATCAGATCAACGTGTGATCGTCAACCAGTGGATCTCTGAGCTGAGTGAGTGAGTGGAGGCGGGGCTCATTTGCATATTCATAGACCCGCGTATACTAAATGAGGCAAGGGTGTCGAGTTACATTCAAGATATTTTAAGCCATTTTCAAGGAAAAAAACGTTTAAATATGTCATTTTGGTGATCAAAGATGAGTTTTAAGGGATAAAAAAAATGTAATACAGGGGGACTTGAAATTTACTTGAAAATGAAATCTGACTATCGCAGCAACCCTGCCGCCAATTTTAGTTTCTTATTTTATATTAGAATATCATTTCATTGAAAAAAATAAAATAAAATAAATAATCATATTTCCATATTAATAAAAAAACAATTTGTCAAAACTGAAAATTCTGTCATCATTTACTCGCCCTCATGGCCGTTGAAGCCTAAAAGTTTATGTGTAATAAATGATATGTTGAATCAAATAAAACTTTTATTTGTAATGTCTATTTAATGCTTTTCTCATTTAACACAGTAATGACTTTCAATTATAATTTGGGGGTAAATTCTCAGCTCTAGTATTTCATTTCTCCATTAACTACAGATTTTGCCTCAATAAACTCCTAATTACTGCTTAGTAATAGTTAGTAAGGAAGTTGTTAAGTTTAGGATTGAGGGATGTAGAATAAGGCATTAATATGTGCTTCATAAGTACTAATAAACAGCTAATATCCTAGGAATATGCATGATAATAAGCAACTAGTTCATAGTGAGAATCAGACCCTAAACTAAAGTGTTACCATTAATTGAAATAAAATATAAATATTAGTTGAAAAACATAAACTAATCGTAAATGAGAAACGTTGCCTTGGCAATAAGTTGAAGCACTAAAAATAAAAAACGAATTAACATATTCTCAATATTTTTGAGGGATGGACCAGTTATTATAGTATTATATGCAAGATTGCATGGTGTGTACAATTACAGTCTGAAAGAAAAATGTTAAATTATTATTTTTCCAGCATTGTAAGCACAGAGCTTATGGTGAATTATGCACTAGGGCTGCACGATTTTGAGAAAAAACCTAATTGCGGTTTTTCTGACAAATATTGCGATTGCGGTGCGATTTTCGATTTTTTTGGTTTTATTTATTTTAAAGCTTGAGTAAGCAAACTGTACTTTTTATGTAATTTATGTAATAAATATAACCTTATTGTAAAGTGTTACTGATTAGTTATACACCGATTCAGACGTGTTGGAAAGATCAGTTGTTTTAACCATTCATTAAAATGAATCGGTTCAAAGGAGTCATTAGTTCACGAATTGGACGTGTCATGCGCGTTGTGTGATTATCCCAGCAGTTAGGACATGGACATCCAAGATTTCTGTCAACACAGAAAACATTTCATCACTGAATATTTTTTCCGTTTAATTAAAGAGTTTTTTTTTTTTTTTTTGTCAGTTAAATGTCCGGAACGCTTTTCAGTTCAATTTATTTAGCACAATTCACACCCAGCGATAATTCAGAAAAAAAAAAAAAAAATCTCCGAATGATCCACATGAAACTTTGGTCTTCCGACCTTTTACCACCGTGTCGATTTATTTTGATTAATATGTGCGAGGGAGAGAGAGCAAGACAGCGCTTAGTTTGGAGACGGTGAAGTCTTGTTTACATTTTCGCCTGGCTCCGAAGAGAGAGAGAGAATGCGCGCGCGCGCGACCGGCTCTCTCTCTCTCTCTCTCTCTCTGCTCGTTCTTTCAGTTAAACATGCGCCCTGTCACTCACAAGCGCAGCAGTTCATCTAATTACTCACCGATCAAATAAGACTTTGGCGGGACAAAAATTCACTTTGGCGGGCGCTAAAACAAGTTCAATGCAGAAAATTCATGCGTGAATTTAACTTAGTAGGCTACATGACCATGCACTCGCACAAATTCGACCACATAAAATTTTAACTCGCACATTCTCAAAAAATGGTCGCATATGCGACCATTTTGGTCGCAGTCTGGAACCCTGGTGTCGGTGGTGATTTTTAAGATGCTGGTATAGATTGGTAGTGTTTCTTCTGGATCTGGCCACGGCACGTCGACATGTTTTAGCACTCTTTTGCTCCACGTCGTTCTTCGCGAATCCAAAATAAGTCCAAACAGCTGAAGTACAAGTGCTCCCCCGCTTCCTCTCCCGTCACCGAAGAAGTGCCTTCGGCCATTTCTGCGCAGTTACAAGCTTTTTCGAGGTACAGGTTGTGTGTTAGCTGCTTTGCTGCTGCCAGAAAGCCGGTGCACTGCATACAACCTTGTAACTTTCCATTGCCATTTCTAATTGGCCAGCAAGCCAGGAACGCGAGATTCGACCATTTTGATTGGTTAATAGGTTTGTCACTCAAATGTCAGAGGCGGGGGAAAAAACCTCAGACTCCTGAGGTTAGGTTATTGCGGGAGTTAAAACCTCAATATCGATGCGATAAAGGTTAATCGTGCAGCCCTATTATGCACAATACATGACATTCTCACACACTTACTGAATTCATGAGTTCTGGCGCGTATCTCCGCCCCCTTTTGATTGACAGGTCAGCTGATCATCAGCTGTTTTTACACAATAACAACACGGATATTTGCTTTTATCGGCACCCCTAGTTTTCATCAAGCGTCTCTAGACGTTTTACTCACTTTGTCAGCCATTCGGCCACGGCCTTGTTGTCGGCTCCCTGGGATTGTCCCGGGCCGCCCGTGGGCTCCTCGCGCTTCAGTCTAGCGTACGGGTGTTTGGGACAGTGACGGTTAGCGTGAGTAAACCGGCTACCACATCCTAAAACACACAGAGAAATGACTTTACATTAGAGAGACTCAAGCATTTAGAGATCACAGCGCTGAGGTCTACACTCATAATAATAGCACAATACTAGCACATCACAGCCTCGATATACTTCATGCAAAATTGAAGAATTAACTCATTTTGAATAAAATCAGGCCAAAACTAAGCGAACCTTTTCAGGTATTTTGAACTTTACCACAAGTATATTAAGGCATTAATACTGAAATATAAAACTGTGACAAAAATGTACACAAAACTACTAAATGAAATCAGCACTTATTTAAAGTCCCCCTGTGGTGTAAATCCAGCTTTTAATGTTGTTTATGTGTCTATGTGGTGTTTTTAATCTGCTTTAAGACAAAGCATGTGTAAATTCATAAGTCGACAGCATTGCTGAGTATTTCCTCCTTAAAACTGCAGTGAACCAAAGACAGTCTCAAAAACACGCTTTGAAATCGCTGGTGTTTCTGACGTCACAAACTACCTTGTAACCAATCAGATCAACGTGTGATCGTCAACCAGTGGATCTCTGAGCTGAGGGAGTGAGTGGAGGCGGGGCTCATTTGCATATTCATAGAACCGCGCATACTAAATGAGGCAAGGGTGTCGAGTTACATTCAAGATATTTTAAGCCATTTTCAAGGGAAAAACGTTTAAATATGTCATTTTGGTGATCAAAGATGAGTTTTAATGGATACAATGATTATCTACAGGGGGACTAATGGAATATTGCATGTTTAAAATATAAATGAAATGTTAAAATCATGTTCCTGGTGATCTTGAATGAGAATAAGTTCCTCTTGCAGCATCTCTCCTCTTCTCTGATGATGTGGGCGGGGCTATAACCTGTCACTCACATGAGATCAGCCAATAGCAAACCACAACCATCCAATCAATTCCCAACAGGCAAAATCAAGCCCCGCCCACATTTGTTCTTGTTCCAGAAGTGTTTCACTCGGGTATATGGCACAATAGTGACAAAAAGACTTAACGCTCACCTTTCTCCGAACAGACGAAGGGCTTTTCTCCGGTGTGGAGACGCTGATGGGTCTTCAACTGTCCGCTCTGGACGAACTTCTTCCCGCAGTCCGGATAATCGCACATATACGGTCTCTCCCCTGTAACAGAACCAGGAAAATTAACACTCGTTCTGTCATCTGAGCGTAAACGAGCATGCCCGTAGGACTCAGTGTGGCGTCACGAACCGGTGTGTGTCCGCTTGTGTGCCTGTAAGGACTTCTCCCGGGGAAAGACCCGGTTGCAGATGTTGCATCGGATCCGACTGGTGGAGTTTTCTCCCTCGTTGATCAGCTCTCGGACGGTTTCGGCCCGCGGGCGTCCACGCCGGATCCCATCCTGCAATAATAAACCAGGAAAAAGCATGTTAGACTGATGACAGAACGATCCATATGCAAACGTGAGCACTTTAAAGGGATAGTTCACGCAATAATGAAAATTAGCCCATGATTTACTCTCCCTAAAGTCATCCTAGGTGTATATGACATTCTTCATGCAGATGAATACAATCTGAGTTATATTAAAAAGTGCATAAAAGTGCATCTATCCTTAATAAAAGTGCATCTATTCATCATAAAAGTGCATCCATCCATGATAAAAGTGCATCCATTCATCAATCATAAACAAACTCATTGGATATTTCTATAAACGAACGCATCGCTTTGCTTCAAAAGGCCTTTATTAACTCGCCGGAGCCTGTGGAGCACTTTTGATGATGGATAGATGCATTTTTATGATGGACAGATGCACTTTTATCAAGGATAGATGCACATTTATGATGGATAGATGCACTTTTATGATGGATAGATGCACATTTATGATGGATAGATGCACTTTTATTAAGGATAGATGCACTTTTATCAAGGATAGATGCACTTTTATCAAGGATAAATGCACTTTTATGATGGACAGATGCACTTTTATGATGGACAGATGCACTTTTATCAAGGATAGATGCACTTTTATCAAGGATAGATGCACATTTATGATGGATAGATGCACTTTTATTAAGGATAGATGCACTTTTATGATGGATAAATGCACTTTTATGATGAACAGATGCACTTTTATGATGGATAAATGCACTTTTATGATGGACAGATGCACTTTTATCATGGATAGATGCACTTTTATGATGGATAAATGCACTTTTATGATGAACAGATGCACTTTTATGATGGATAGATGCATTTTTATGATGGACAGATGCACTTTTATCATGGATAGATGCACTTTTATGATGGATAAAAGCACTTTTATGATGAACAGATGCACTTTTATGATGGATAAATGCACTTTTATGATGGACAGATGCACTTTTATGATGGACAGATGCACTTTTATGATGGACAGATGCACTTTTATGATGGATAAATGCACTTTTATGATGAACAGATGCACTTTTATGATGGATAAATGCACTTTTATCATGGATAGATGCACTTTTATGATGGATAAATGCACTTTTATGATGGACAGATGCACTTTTATGATGGATAAATGCACTTTTATGATGGACAGATGCACTTTTATGATGATAGATGCACTTTTATGATGGATAAATGCACTTTTATGATGATAGATGCACTTTTATCAAGGATAGATGCACTTTTATGATGGATAGATGCAGTTTTATGATGGATAGATGCACTTTTAGGGACTTCAAAACAGAAACACCCATTCAGTGCCATTATAAAGCTTGACATTTTTTAATATAACTCTGATTTTATTTGTCTGAAAGAAGAATGTCATATACTGTATAAAATTAAAACTGACTTTTACTTCTTTGAAAAAAACTATGCATTACATAATAAAAGTTAACATAGTTATTAATGCACAGTTAATAAACAGTTATACAATAATGTAATTTTAAAAGTGTCATACCTGATAAACAAACATAAAACACATTGTAAGTATGTAATAATAACAGTATAGTAACATAACGCCACATATTATGATTAATATGTTAATTCAAAAACTGAAACTAGAGAACAACAATGGTAACACTTTACAATATGGTTCATTAGTTAACAATGTATTAACTAACATGTACTAACAATGAGCAATACATTTGTTAGTTTTTTTTTATTTTTTTTTATCTTTGTTAATGTTAGTTAATAAAAACTACAGCTGTTCATTGTTTGTTTATTTTAGTTCCCAGTGCATTAACTAATGTTAACAAATACAACCTTTGATTTTAATAACGTATTAATAAATGTTGAAAGGAATATTAACTAAGATTAATAAATGCTGTAGAGGTATTGTTCATTCTTAGTTCATGTTAACTAATGAACCTTATTATAAAGTGTTACTTACCACAATAACATCCACATGAAAACGTTTAAATGTGTCATTATGTGGCAAGTGGAGTTTTCTAGAACCAATAATCGGTAACATTTTGGCGCGCACGTCTGACGTCATCACGCCCAACTTCCCAGCTGCCTCACAATGGAGGAAATTTAAAATCCCATTCAGCGCGCGCGCGTTTTACATACAGTATGCCACAATTAATGCGTATCATGCGTTAAACAGAATAGAAACTCAAATCTTAAATTTAATAAACGCTAATAAATTATAACTATGTGCTAGCATTAGGCTATATAAAACAAAATGCATTGCTACGTATACCATACTAGTAAGGTATAGTGATTTAGTTCACCTTTAAGTGCTCCGGGCAGGAGTTGAGATCTGATTCGGCGGGAGAAGCGCTGTTTCGGGTCGGTGATCCGGTTCCGCTGCCCGAACCGGGACTCAGGGTCACATTGTGCGCGTTTTCACCCCAACGCCACGGATAAACCATGAAATCACTGAATCCGGGGCTGGTGGGCATCAGAGAATCCGCTTTCGGTTTGATCGGGGTCGTTTTAATCACGGACACCAAAACTCTTTTTGGCGAATCGTTGCAAAATATAACTTGATGTTTGCTGTCAGCCATTTCCAATAAGTGCAGTAAAAAAACCTGGATCCTAAAACCGTTGTTAAAATATTAAAAAAAAAATCCAAAGTGAAAATAAGTGCAGTTGGAAGGAATATCCCGCCGTTAACGTGCCGCCGTTAGTTGCTTAATAATAAAGTCAGTCATTCCCAATGTTACATGTATCACTGTTCCAGCGCGCGGTGCCTTTGATTCCGCTCGCTCTCACTGGCAGCAGTTTGATACAGTGACCCGATCGCACTCGGTATTTTCCCGCGTTGGAAATCGCGCCCGAGCGCAGCGCCCAGCCAATCGTTAAAGAGGACGTTACAGCGCTCGCGCCGGACAACCAATGAGCACACGCTGTGAGTTTCGCCCAGCGCACAGTAACCAATGAGAGAGCGCGAACAATTCCTTGACTCTGAACAGAACGTCCAACACTTTTAAATATGGCAGAGCGCGCTCTTTCTGACGGACGCGACCGTTATCCAATCACATGACAGCTTGTGTAGTTTAGGGGCGGGTTCTTGTGAATTCTTTCCTGCTGCTAAACGTCTCCCGCGCATAATGTTTACATTTACATCGATTTAAAGGGAAAGGCGGGCGATGACGGTGGCGCGAAAGTTACGTAATCAAACCGTCTTTTGTGTTCGAGCAGCTGTCTCTCCATTCAGTGTGATGCACGAACACCCTTTAATTATTGTTTTCTTAAGATAAAGGCGTGAAACAGCTGCAGTATTTTGAAATAATTTCCATATTTCACCATACTATCTTCAGCAATGTCTGATTGTGACTTTAAAAACTGTTTTCCCCCATGATGTCCATATTGTATGCCATATTAATAACCCTTTTTTTTTCTATGGCGCCAATCTCAAAGCGCTTTACAGAAACAAATAAAACAAAAACACACCATATAAAATAATCCACAATATAAAATCAAAGCAAGAAAATACACCACATAAAATAATGCACAATGAAAATTTGATACAAATATTAAATTAAAAGCTAGTTTTAAGGTAAGATCTAAAAATGCTAAGAGATTTTGCCTAATCTCGATCGGTAAAGAATTCAATAGTTTTAATTTACGGAGGATTCTTTATTTAGTGATTAAATGATGAAGCGGTCAAAGAATAAACCCATGTTTATGTTTTTTTTTTGTTGTTTTTTACAGAATTGCAATTATTGTTGTTTTCGGCAGATATGCATGCTTAAATTCTCTGTAAAGTTGTTATATTTCATCTGATTTAGCTTTTCAAACTATAGCATAAACAAGTATACCCAGTCTTGAATTTCAATGGCTTTCACTTTTGTTCTTGTCTGCTAGATAAGGATTTTGAAAAATTATATTTCATTTGTAGTCAATTAGATATTTCAGAGCTGATCAAGCATAACTAGAAGAGTTATATTTACTACAGAAATTGAGCAAACCTCATTAAACCCTTATTATAATATAATGACGTTCAATTATTAACCACAATGTAACTGCAGAAAGGATTTATTGAAAGGGATATGACTCAAATCCTTTCCCATTATATATATATATATATATATACATACACATGTGAAATTATCATGATTTAAACTTGGTCATCAAAATAAAAGATATGCATTATTTACAGTAAAAAAAAAAAAAAAATCTATCAAATTTCAGCTTATATACAGCTTTCAGTCATGATTCACATTCGATCATTTACAGTTAATAAAGTACTAGAATTAATAAAGTACTAGATACAGTATTAAAAACAATATTAGTAATGCATAATAACAAAGGCAGCTTCTGACACATGATATTTACAACGGGATAAAAAGTCCAACTTCACAGATGCTTAAAGCTTTCTCTGATAAAAAAACAAAACAAAACATTTTTTTCCGGTTTATAAAATAAAAATGCAGATTTTTCAATGAACACAGATTCCTTGTTGAACACTGTTGATAGTAGATCACTTGGACGAGCCAGAACACCGTACGGGACGTTTCAGCGGAGGAGAGGAGCTCGAGCTTTGGAGATGGAGTTACTGTGAAGACAAGAGACGCTTTAAAGACCAAACCAACGTGTGCAAGATGGCAAGAGCACAACATGCGCATGCTTTAAATGCGGAGGACGCTCCATTATTAGAAAGCAGAAGGAAGCTTTAGAAGAAGAAACGAAGGAAGTCTGATACCATGGTCTCTGAAAGCGCACCGATGGCATTGCGTGAAGCACGTTCCTTCTTCTGGACAGAGATCGTCTATCACAGGCACGGGTAAGGCAAAGGCAGTGAGGAGATAAAAACCCATTACAACTAAATCTCTGATCCTGGTAATGTTTCAGAGGCCCGTTCACAGCTGGTGTTATTAACACGTCTCTCGTGGTCACAAGTGTGGAGTGATTTACATTAATGCGCACCAAGACTGCTTTTATTTGATCAAAAATACAGTAAAAATGTGAAATATTATTGTAATGTAAATCATCTGTTTTCTATGTGAATATATAGTAAAGTGTAATTTATATCCTGTGATCAAAGCTGAATGTTCAGCATCATTACTCCAGTCTTCAGTGTCACATGATCCTTCAGAAATCACTCTAATATGATGATTTGATGATCAAGAAACATTTATGATTATTATCAGTGTTCATATTTTTGTGGCTGTTTTTTTAAGTAAAAAAAAAAACAAAAAAAAAAACTTTTATTCGTCAAGGACGCATTAAATTGATCAAAAGTGACAGTAAAGACATACAAAATAATATTTTTTGAATAAACGCTGTTCTTTTGTTTTTTCTATTCATCAAAGAATCCTGAAAAATAAAATGTATCACAGTTTCCACAAACATATGAACACTGATAATAATCATAAATGTTTCTTGATCATCAAATCCTCATATTAGAGTGATTTCTGAAGGATCATGTGACACTGAAGACTGGAGTAATGATGCTGAACATTCAGCTTTGATCACAGGATATAAATTACACTTTACTATATATTCACATAGAAAACAGATGATTTACATTATAATAATATTTCACTATTTTTACTGTATTTTTTGATCAAATAAATGCAGTTTGGTGAGAATAAATTCCAAACATCTAAAAACTAAATCTCTAAACTTTGCATTTGCATGCAGCTTTAAAAGCCCAAATATATCGCCAGATAAACCTGATCAGAGACGCACGATCACCCAGGAGTAAACGGGTCCGACTCATGATTACTGACACTGATACTGGAGAAGTCACTCAGACCCAATCATGATCCAGTCCAAACTAGAGCCGGGCAACGACTAATCACATCCAAAATAAAAGTGTGTGTTTACATAATATGTGTGTGTGTCTGGATCACGTCACCAGTCTCGAGTCGCACGGGGATATTCGTGGCAATAGCCAACAATACATTGTATGGGTCAAAATTATCCATTCTTCTTTTATGCCAAAAATCATTAGGATATTCAGTAAAGATCATGTTTCATGAGGATATTTAGTAAATTTCCTACTTTAAAAATATAAAACATGTATTTCTGTGAGTGAATGCTGCACAATCGCCAACATAAATGATCAACTTTAAAGGAGATTTTCTCAATGTTTCGATTTTTTTGCACCCTCAGATTCCAGATTTACAATAGTTGTATCTCGGCCAAATATCGTCCTATCATAACAAACCACACATCAATGGAAAGATTATTTATTCAGCTTTCAGATGATGTATAAATATCAATTTTAAAAAAAAGTGACCCATGTGACTGGTTTTGTGGTCCAGGGTCACATTAGTGTGTGTACTGTCTATAATTATTTATATATAAATACACACATGCATGTATATACATTTATACAATTTATATTATACATATTTTATATATTAATAACACATTTTTCTTAAATATATACATGCATGTGTGTGTATTTATATATACAAAATAATTATACACAGTAAACACACACACATATATTATGTAAACACAAACTTTGATTTTGTATGTGACTGATAGTTGCCCAGCACTGAATCACGGTCGAGTCGTCCATGATTAGCATGATAGCGTGCAAGCGAAGACGAGAGACGCTCAGCCCGTCAGAGTCATGCAGGAAAGATGGAGGCGTGACGGAGATGAGAGCGTTCACGAGCCCCGGTCACACGGGCTTCTGGGACTTACTGAGC
Source organism: Squalius cephalus (assembly GCF_949319135.1). Taxonomy (NCBI): domain Eukaryota; kingdom Metazoa; phylum Chordata; class Actinopteri; order Cypriniformes; family Leuciscidae; genus Squalius; species Squalius cephalus. Next base: position 1,158,504 of record NC_137137.1, read on the forward strand.
TCAGGGAACTTATGGCAGAGTAAGTCCTCTGGTGCGGCTTTAAGTGCTTTAAGCTCGACTGCTTGATGAAACTATTGTTGGCCATAGAGCCAGCGCTAACGTCAGAGAACACGCCGTCCGTTTCACAGGCCATTACGTGCAAGCTGCCTAAAGACTGAGCGAGCCTTGAATGTAAAGGGCTGTGAAAGGAAAACGTCAACCATCACACTAGAGCTTTGCTCAAGTTGCTTTAGTGATTTTAATGCAAAACGGCGTAAAAACCTCATTGAATCACTCACCTACTGGCCCTGTTGGACCCGAGCGACGCCCGCGTCCTTTTCCTTTTATCTGAGCTGCATGAGGGACATTTACAGATTATAGCAAAGTTGATCATTCAGCATTTAAATACATTTATTTTTTCAGTAATCGAATACCAATGCCCTAAATAATTAAATATGAAAAATTTATATAAATATAAAAAAAAAAGACTGGTTTTAAAAATATAAATAAATAAATAAATAAAATACTTGCTTAAAAACAAAAAAAAGTATTTTTTGTCAGTAATCGAATACCAATAAATCTAAATAATTAAATATGAAAATATATATTTATAATATATATAAATATAAAAAACAAACGACTGGTAATATATATTTTTTTATTTGTCAGTAATCGAACACCAATGCTATAAATAATGAATTAAATATAAAAAATAAAAACAAATCGAAATTAAAATGCTTAAAAAAAGTCTATATAAAAAAATGTATATAAATATAAAAAAAGAAAGACTGGTTTAAAAATATTAAAAAAACAATAATATATATTTTTTTATTTGTCAGTAATCGAACACCAATGCTATAAATAATGAATTAAATATAAAAAAAAAAAACAAATCAAAATAAAATGCTTAAAAAAAAAAGTCTATTTTTTGTCAGTAATCAAATACCAATAATCTAAATAATTAAATATTAAAAATGTATATAAATATTTTTTTTAAAATGACTGGTTTAAAAATATTAAAAAAAAATATATCTTTTTTATTTGTCAGTAATCGAACACCAATGCTATGAATAATTAATTAAATATTAAAAATAAAAATAAATAAAAATAAAATACTTGCTAAAAAAAAAAGTCTATTTTTTGTCAGTAATCGAATACCAATATCTACACAATTAAATATTAAAAATTAATTCATATTTTAAAAATAAAAACAAATAATAAAAACATTTTTATATAAAAAAAAAGCTTAGTCAGTAATCGAACACCAATGCTATAAAATCAATTAAATATAAAAAATTAAATAATTTAAAAATAAAAACAAATCAAAATAAAATACTTGCTTAAAAAAAAGTCAATTTTTTTGTTAGTAATCAAATACCAATAATCTAAATAATTAAATATTAAAAATTATAATTAATATTTTAAAAATAAAAACAATTAAAAAAAAAAAGATTAGTCAGTAATCGAACACCAATGCTATAAATCAATTCAATATAAAAAATGAAATAATTTAAAAATAAAAACAAATCAAAATAAAATACTTGTTAAAAAAAATCTATTTTTTGTCAGTAATCACATACCAATAATTTAAATAAATACATAAAAAAATTAAGTAAATAATTTCAAAAATAAAAACAAATCAAAATAAAATATTTAAAAAAGCAAAATATTTTATTTGTTTAGCTACATAACATGACAATGTGAATATGTAGATTATTTTATTATTATTGCTATATTAACTTAAAATCTCAGAGGTTCGACTGACAAAACAACCCTTTTACAAACCTCGCATACTATTGAGATTAAAGAGATTTGGCAAAAGTAATATTCTCTGTATTTCTTTTAACAAGGATATAATTACAGAGTACACAGTTTTATTCAAATAAATAAGAAAAGTTACCTTAATGACTTTGATGCTGATTTGGTGTGAATTGTATTTTCTTCCAACCTGCAAGTAAAGACAAAAACAACATTCGATAAATATTTAAAAGCATTCTCTACAGCCGCCGCCAAATCATACAACGTGCATTTGTACGGTCATTCAGCAAACTTGATTATTGAGAGCAAAAAAACATAATTTCTGTGGATTTGGCCATTCACGCATTCCATACCGAAACATTTTCAGCAGCATTGACCTCATAACACTGACCTCTTCAGAAATATGAATCAGAAATAACTGCGATCAGCTTCATTGATTATGACTGAACTTGAACTATAGAGGATTACACTTCAATATGCATTACATTTCATTGCTATTTGATATTGTTTTTATCATTATGGTTTTGTTGGTGCAATTAAAGAGCTTTTGTGAAATGTATAGGAATAATGCAAATTGATTTTGGTGTCGTTTTAATATAAAACATGGTCCATTTCAGTTTATATGTGGATTAATTCCCACAAAACATTGTTTCAAAGCAGCTTTATGGGATAGTAGCTCGTCTGGGGCTTTAAAGCAAGGAGAAAAACTCCATAAGACATTTAGATAAAGAGGGAGAGACACAAAACACACTATCCAGTTGCATAAAGTACGTTATACGTCACGTTTCCGAATTAATTGTTGAATTGTACTGTTTTAAAGTAAGACCAGATTAAAGGATCAACATGCAGAATTAATGTTGAAACTCCAAAGTGGAAAAACACAAGGATCAATGCATTACATTTATGACATATTCTCAGTTCCCACATCATGTTTACGCCGGTCAAACTCAACACACCAAACTGAGGCATTAGATGAACCTCATGAATCTGATTCCAGAAGAGCATAATAATAATAATAATAATAATAATAATAATAATAATCCTCCAGTGAAGTTGAAGGAATGTTCCAGGTTTTAAGCTCTACTGACAGCAGAATGTGCGTCATAATGTGCATTACCACAGAAAATACATGACTTATTAAAAACATAAGATTTTTAAGACCAAAATTTAAATAAACAATTGGGTTGCTCACAGTTTAATAAAAAGTACAGCCACAAAAGTCACTTACTAACCTGGTTATGTACATTTATATCTAAAAAAATTAAATAATTAATTACTTGAAATAAAATACAATTGTGTCAATTTCAATTATGTCGTCAATTTTGACTTAGTAAGTATTTTTAATCTCATAACCATGACCTAACAAGGACATTTTTTGTTGGCATTTCTGAATTTCTGATTCTATTTTACTGAAGTCCCCCTGTGTTGCAAATCCAGCGTTTAATGTTGTTTATGTGTCTATGTGGTGTTTTTAATCTGCTTTAAGACAAACCATGTGTAAATTCATAAGTCGACAGCATTGCTGAGTATTTCCTCCTTAAAACTGCAGTGAACCAAAGACAGTCTCAAAAACACGCTTTGAAATCGCTGGTGTTTCTGACGTCACAAACTACCTTGTAACCAATCAGATCAACGTGTGATCGTCAACCAGTGGATCTCTGAGCTGAGTGAGTGAGTGGAGGCGGGGCTCATTTGCATATTCATAGAACCGCGCATACTAAATGAGGCAAGGGTGTCGAGTTACATTCAAGATATTTTAAGGCATAAAGATGAGTTAAGGGATACAATTATTGACTACAGGGGGACTTTAAAAAACTGTCAGTGATTTATTGTTGGTTATATTCAACATTAAGCCACGAATGCTGAAAATAGAGCTTATCGTTCGTAAAGTCAAACCGAAATGTTCCTAAAGGAATAAAACAATGCTGTATCTCAGACTGGGGTCACAGTTTTCAGGACGCCTGTGATGTTTGTAAAGGACGATCCGTCGAGACACTTACAGCGTTCCAGTCCAGAGAAGGGCTAAGAGAGTGACGGGAGAAATCATTTACAATCCCACCCCGTCTATACAGTAATGGATGGAAGGGAAGCCAAACAACATCCAGCAGAAGACAACGCTACAGAGAGCAGAGAGCAGCAAAGCTAGCGGCCATCTGAACACAGGGGCGAAACTCAGAACACAACACAAGACAAGGAAGCAAGACAGAAGCCTTTTCCCATCATCACTGCACACTGGACGGATCCGCCAAACCACATCCACTCCATTTCTGCCTCGTTACAACATGAACCGTGTGCTTTAAAGTGCCCTTATTATGCTATTAAAGCTCCTAATGTTGTTTTAAAGGTCTCCTGTAACAGATTTACATGCATCTAAGGTCAAAACACACTAGTTTCCTCATAATCTGCACTTCAGCGTCAGCTAGTGTCTGAAACGCTTCGATCGAAGATTCATTCTCTCTAAGCTCCGCCTCTCTGAGAGCTGCTCTGCTGTGATTGGTCAGAAAGCAAACGCTCATTATCATATCTGAATCTCAGCTCTTGATCACAGTGATACGAACAGTAACGATGGCGTGGGTTTTACCATATCAATCTCAGAGTCTTCTCCACATGAACCACACGAACCAAACTCCTCCAGTCTCAGATACACTGCAGTGTTTGAGGGCGGAGCTAAGAGACACCATTCAGCCAATCAAGACCAGAGGCGGGCATTATGCAAATTAGTTACATTGTTACACTGTAACAGAAAGTGAGATTGGAAATACTGACAGCTGTTCAGAATCTACCTACTTTTGGGAGATAATAAACTTCATTTCTATGTGAAATTTCTACATTTATTATGTGATATAGTCATTTTGATCTTCGCAGACCTTTTTCCATTCACAAACAGCTGCTATATTACACACTACATGAAAGATAACATCCCAAAAAGCATAATAGGGGCACTTTTAAACCAGGATTTTTGATCATGGATCAGGATAAAACGGAGTAAATGCTCTTTATAGACACTTTAATATTACAAAACTTAAAATTTAGATTGTAAATCGTAAATCGAATTCAATCAGTGTCTGTATCGGTCTGAGATCAGATCCAGTTTACAGTGCAATTGAAAAAGACGATCAAAGCAAACCGGCCACAGTGTGTCACAACAACACAACGCAGTTCACACACGTCATGCACACACACATCATCAAACATCATCATGCAAAGCCAAGACTTGGTTAGAACATCAAAAAAGCACTGAACATGTTACAAGAAAGGTCAGAGCAGTTCGTGAAGCTGGACGGCCTTTTTTTGTTGTGACCCCGTTTACACTTTTAGACCCAAACTGAGGTTTAGTTAATAAAGTAAAACACGTTCTCAGTGAACGTGGAAGCAAAACAAAGGCACTGAATGAAATGAGGACCTGCGTCAGCCACATGTTCGTTATGATGGGCGATGATGTCACAGACTCACCTGAACGTCATTCTGCTACCGTTTCAACGACACACAACAGTCGGGCCACAGCGAGCCCAGAAAACTGCAACACTTTACTACCATTCGCCTGCTGTGTGATAAAAGGCTTTTGGGGTCTTTCTCGTCTCGCCAGCACAATCATTAACAGGAAGACTGAGGTTTTAAACTCTAACACCGTGTGCTAACTACACGCGACGCGCGATAAAAGGTTATTCTCCACGTTAATCAGAGTGTGTGTCCTAACCAGCCGCGACACGCGACGATTCTGTTTTAGAAACGGTGTCTGTTTTTCTGCGACGTCGCGCTGGAACAACAAACACAAAGTGTGGCGATGATGATCTCAGGTGCTGTTTATGTGCTTTATTTAATGTTAAAAGCGTGTCATGTGACTCTGAATATCATTTAGTGCTCCAGCTTTGAGGCTGTAAAAGCAACAGGATCTAATTCACCTCAGATCTTGAAATTAAACAAATGTAAACAAGAACGCTCAAACTGTGAACAAACAAGTGTATTCTTTGACAAAGATTGATTTAGTAACTCAGCCTATGTATTTGAATAATGTTTAAATGGAGTAATATTTGTGAATTTGATTATGTAGCTGCTTATCCGTTTTCTAGCGAGTGCCGTCAGGATTACTCTGGTGCCGCGAGACTCCCCCCACATGCTGTTCTGATTGGCTGACTCCGCCCACACGCTGTTCTGATTGGCTGACTCCGCCCACACGCTGTTCCGATTGCCTGACCCCACGCACACGCTGTTCTGATTGGCTGACTCCGCCCACACGCTGTTCTGATTGGCTGACTCCGCCCACACACTGTTCTGATTGGCTGACTCCGCCCACACACTGTTCTGATTGGCTGACTCCGCCCACACACTGTTCTGATTGGCTGACTCCGCCCACACACTGTTCTGATTGGCTGACTCCACGCACACGCTGTTCTGATTGACTGACTCCGCCCACACACTGTTCTGATTGGCTGACTCCACCCACACGCTGTTCTGATTGGCTGACTCCGCCCACACGCTGTTCTGATTGGCTGACTCCGCCCACACGCTGTTCTGATTGGCTGACTCCGCCCACACACTGTTCTGATTGGCTGACCCCACGCACACGCTGTTCTGACTGGCTGACTCCGCCCACACGCTGTTCTGATTGGCTGACTCCGCCCACACGCTGTTCTGATTGGCTGACTCCGCCCACACGCTGTTCTGATTGGCTGACTCCGCCCACACACTGTTCTGATTGGCTGACTCCGCCCACACACTGTTCTGATTGGCTGACTCCACGCACACGCTGTTCTGATTGACTGACTCCGCCCACACACTGTTCTGATTGGCTGACTCCACCCACACGCTGTTCTGATTGGCTGACTCCGCCCACACGCTGTTCTGATTGGCTGACTCCGCCCACACGCTGTTCTGATTGGCTGACTCCGCCCACACACTGTTCTGATTGGCTGACTCCACGCACACGCTGTTCTGATTGACTGACTCCGCCCACACACTGTTCTGATTGGCTGACTCCGCCCACACGCTGTTCTGATTGGCTGACTCCGCCCACACGCTGTTCTGATTGACTGACCCCACCCACACGCTGTTCTGACTGGCTGACTCCACGCACACGCTGTTCTGATTGGCTGACTCCGCCCACACGCTGTTCTGATTGACTGACCCCACCCACACGCTGTTCTGACTGGCTGACTCCACGCACACGCTGTTCTGATTGGCTGACTCCGCCCACACGCTGTTCTGATTGGCTGACTCCACCCACACGCTATTCTGATTGGCTGACTCCGCCCACACGCTGTTCTGATTGGCTGTGGGTTTTGATTGATTTTGACGCATCTTGCAGTCGCGTCTAGTGTGGACAGACACATTATCTGTCGCTGGAATCTTGTCGCGCCGCGTCTGGTTAGGACACGGTGGAAAACATGCAGTTAGTCTCTGTAAGTCATGCACACACACTTAAACATCCATCATTACCGGAAAAACACTATTTATGCAGATTATCCGGTGGGGGACTCGACTCGATGAGTGTCTAACGCGGTTCACGTCCACTGGCGCGTGGCTTTCTCAAGCTCATTTCCTAGTTCACGTTAATGGGGGATTCAGTGCTGTAAAGCTACTGGTCTCTAAATTATAAACATGATCAAAACACACACAATCGCCTCCAGTCCTTCTGTCGTCTGATTGATAATTTATTATTATTTAATCAAGAAAGTCTTCAAGTATAATTGTACAAACGTCCTCCTTCAGTTCGAGCTTCACGAGTCTTTCTGCTGAGAAATCTGACCTGATTTTATCAAGAATAACTTTCATATTGTTAGTAATATTCCAGCGTGACTGAAGCAGCTTCACTTTACTTGATTATCCTTTTTTTTTTAATCACGAGTATTAAATATGATCATCAGGCTTCTGAGGAAGGTTTATTTGTTCATCTCTGTATTGCATTGCATTATATGTTTTAAAACTACAGAGCTTTGATTATAAAACTAAGAATTTAAATATAATCTTACTAAAACATTATTGGCAGATATTGATATTCACATGCATTTTATGTAAAAATCTGCTATACTGTTATAAAGATCTCATTGATTTACATTATACGCATCAAAATTTCATATAAATATCAGCATCTGCACCATATTTTTGCTCAGTTTGAGCCTCTGAATAAAATTAAGCTGTTTTTCTTCCATATTCTCACTATATCAGACGATATAAGCCATAAAAGCCTGATGTATCTTAAGATACATTTACATGTTTAGATTCAATAAACTGTTTTATTTAAAAAAAAAAAGATTTTTTGACTATTTCAGGCTTTAAAGGGTTAAATTGTAAGACATCACCTTTAATTCAGATCTCAAATGCAGTTTGCATGCATTCATTGTATCTTTGTAGCAATAAAACAACAACCGAAGCTCACAAAAAGCCTGGGAATTTTAAATAAACGTTGGTCTTTTCTGAAATCATAAGCACGATGACTTTATTGAGGATTTATTCCTGAAGACTCGCAGGAATCGAGCGGATTGCTCCTGCACCAGTGGACCTGCACCGCCAGCCTCGATGGACACGTGTGTGTGTGATGGACAGGAGAGGGGTGTAATGGAGAAGAACTTACGATAGTGAGCCCGTGGACGCTCTGGACTGCCTCTTACTCTTCAGAGCTCGGAGTTTATCGCCTTGCGTGAGACCGCCACACTCCTCTTCATCTTCCTCAGTGTGCTGAAGAAATGAACAACACATGTGGTTAAAGAGGTGCTATAATGGCCTTTTCACAAGATGTAAAATAAGTCTCTGATGTCCCCAGAGTGTGTGTGTGAAGTATCAGCTCAAAATACCCCACAGATATTTTTATACAGCATGTTAAAATTTCACTTTTTGAGGGTGAGCAAAAACGCGCTGTTTTTGTGTCTGTCCCTTTAAATGCAAATGAGCTGCTGCTCCCGGCACAGGGGGCGGAGCTTCAAGAGCTTGTGTGAGTGTGTTGAAAAATACTGAAAATTTCAAAAACTTTTAGCCTTTTATGTTCAAACCGGAGTCAGACAAAGATGGAGAGACTCAAGAAGAAGTGACAACATGTAGAAGCAACGAATGAATGTTAGTTGATGAATTTATGAAGCTGATGTGTAGTTATCTTCTAGTCATTGATTAGCATATTCTGTCTTGATAATCTATAAATCGTGTTCAGGGGGCGGGGTTTATGTAAATTTTAGGGTTGGTGATATCACTAACCCATTGTAGTCTCTACCAGCCGTTTGTTGTAGTCCTTAAAAAGGGATTTCTGTAAAAGTAAATATCTCCCTTTGCTTTGAACTTTGAGCATCGTAACTTTGCAGATGTTGTTTATGCTCAAACAGCAACATTACACACTAACTAAAGTTAGAAAAGTGATCAGATTATCTTTTCCTGGCTAATTGTGCACTTATTTGCCATTAAAGCAGACCAAACTTTACGTTGTTGGTCAAACGTACACATTAACTGAGTTGTTAGTGTAGTTACTCACCGTTTCAGAGGCTGATTTCCTCTGAGAAATGTTCTTGTTGGTGCCATTGATGGAGATATCTTCCACTCCGGACAGGATTCCAGCCACTGCCGTTTTACTCGAGCCGTTTTCCTGCTCATTTACGTTTTGACGGTACAGATCACCCTCTGCCCAGAGACTCGCCTGCTTTCTGTTAGATTCAGATGCGTATAAATTAGTATTAGGCCTAGACTGGTATACACAGTACTGGTCAAATGTTTGGAATGATTCAGATTTTTATTGTTTTTGAAAAAAAAAAAAAAAAAAAAAAACTCTTCTGCTCACCAAGGCTGCGTTTATTTGATCAAAAATACAGTAAAAACAGTGAAATATTATTCTAATGTAAATCATCTGTTTTCTATGTGAATATATAGTAAAGTGTAATTTATTCCTGTGGTCAAAGCTGAATTTTCAGCATCATTACTCCAGTCTTCAGTGTCACATGATCCTTCAGAAATCACTCTAATATGATGATTTGATGATCAAGACACATTTATGATTATTATCAGTGTTGAAAACATTTCTGTGGAAAACGTGATACATTTTATTTTCCAAGATTTTTTGATGAATATAAACTTCAAAAGAACAGCATTTTACTCTTTTGTAACATTATAAATGTATTTACTGTCACTTTTGATCAATTTAATGCGTCTTTGCTGAATAAAAGTATTCTTTTTCTTTTTTCTTTACTTACCCCAAACCGCCATAAAAACATGAAATGTTTTCAACACTGATAATAATCATAAATGTTTCTTGAGCATCAAATCATCATATTAGAGTGATTTCTGAAGGATCATGTGACACTGAAGACTGGAGTAATGATGCTGAAAATTCAGCTTTGATCACAGGATATAAATTACACTTTACTATATATTCACATAGAAGACAGATGATTTACATTACAATAATATTTCACTATTTTTACAGTATTTTTGATCAAATAAACGCAGCCGTGGCGAGCACAGCATTAATCTAAATTCCGAAACCGGTACAGTATCGACATTGCTGTGGATTAAAGCGTGTGCAGAATCACCCACTCTTCAACAAAGTTCTGTTGAGGTCCAATGACTGATCCGGGTCTGCAGATCCTGATCCATGCGATGGCTTCGGCTGCAGTCAGTCTGAAGTGCTTCATCATGTAACAGCCAATCAGAGTCCCTGTTCGGCCCAGACCCGCTGAAACACACAGGGGTTACGCCTGTCAACATCTCTACTTCATGATATTGAATTATACGGGGAAAACCTTTTAAATATCTGGAGCTACACTTTTATCGGTAGCTGAAAGCATATTATCTGAAATATTTAATAAACAAACAAGTAAATAATTTTCACATGTACAAATTCTGATACCAACCAGACATGTAAAACATGCAAAGTTTACATGCAAATCAATAAACAACAACGCCGGAAAGATTCTGTGCAGGCCAACATTTTTCAGCATGTGACGTCTATCGCAAAGTCGTGATGTTATTTTCGGGCTCTACTAGAATAGAATTATTTTCCTCATATTCTCCATTGTTGCGGCACCTCTCGTCCCAGTCTGCCAGTAACGCCGTTTACTTCAGGGTTCGTACACACACTGTAAAATGAAATTCCAGGACTTCTCAAGCACTACTTTTTTGGTTTTCAAGGACTACAATCAGAGATCTCACTTATCAAAAAGGTAAATAGATAAAAATAAATAAATAAAAGGTACAAATAAAGCGCAGAACATGCAACGGCTGCGGTAACTTTAACCATTAAAAGGATACTGTGACAAAGATATTGATTTTCTTGTTCAAACTGATTTTTTCTCCCATGAATATATGATTGACCTGAAGAATGAAATAGGGATGTCCCGATCAGGTTTTTTTGCCCTCGAGTCCGAGTCCGAGTCATTTGATTTTGAGTATCTGCCGATACCGAGTCCCGATCCGATACTTAATACATAAAAAAAGAATAAAGAAGAGCGAAAAAACAGATCCAGGATGTTCCTTATTTTTTATTTAATTCACCTTATTTTAACATTCAACAACTCTGTTAACAAACAGAGCACTTCTGTGAGGTAGCTTGAACAATCAAGTAATACATAAATTCTTCACTTTTGGACTTTAGTGCAACAGTAAATATAAAAAAAGTCTAATATATAAACAAATAGCACCTCAACTTAAAATACCCGGCAGGCATGTAAACAAATAAAAAATAAAAGTGCTACAGTGTTTGCAAAGCCAGTAATGTGCTTTTAGGAACTACACTCCTAACTCTACGCCGGTTTCACACCGCACTGTTAGCAGAGCGTGCAGCGCGTATTTTTTTTCGCCGCCCATGTTACCAGATTAAACCAGGCTTTGGAGCATTCACACCGCACGCAGAGGCGGCGCGGCAGTGCGTAGTAGAGCAGAGCAGGAGTGCCGCGATCGTTTCGGCGCCGAGTCTATTTTTGCTGCGCCGCTTTTGCTGAATTAAAGTGACAATACATTGATCATGGCCAAAATACACCGCAGTTTTATCCAAAAAGTGCATTGATGATATCTATTGTGTTTTAAACAGTCAATCAAATGACCAACAGCAATTTAAAAAGAAAAAAAATGTCCAAAAACAAACTTGTTGCCATAACAATAAAATCAAAGATGAAACAAAAGTTATATAAATGAAATTATTAATAAAATAAGCTTCTTGACAAGTCTTTTCTCTTAAATGTATTTGAAAACGAAAAAAAGCAATGCCAACTTATCCATTATGGAGTACTCTGTCTGTAGCCTACACAACCCGCGGTTCAGCCGCGCGTGACAAACGCTGCCAGTGTGAAAGCAAAACGCACGTGTCCTGCTCCTGCTCACCATACACTGCTCCTGCGCTGCTTACTAACGCGTGGAGTGTGAAACCGGCGTAACTCTGTGCCACCGCATAAATATTGATGTGTTAAAAAATAATGAGAATATATATATCCGAGTCCTGATCGGGAGGTAACGTCCGATTCCGATTGAGTCTGAAAACACGTGATCGGGCCCGATTTCCGATCATGTGATCGGATCGGGACATCCCTAGAATGAAATCCTTGAATATTTATATGAGAGCAATATCACGCTCATAGTCATGTGAAACGGCTCTATATCAATATCAGACGGGTGAGAAAAGATTGTTTTATCAATCAAATTAAACTATTTTCTATTAAAGCCTATAGTCTATCAATAGTTCAAGCACTTTCAAGGCTGTTTTCAAGGGTTTCCCAAGACTTAAATTTCAAAAAGTCAAATTCAAGCACTTTAAACGAACCCTGTTTAGTTCCGGTCTCTATGAAGCCCCTCCTTCTGAAAAGCACACTGTGCTCTGATTGGTCGGCTGGAGAAGTGTGTTGTGATTGGTCGAGCGCTTTGAGTGTGTTTGGGAAATGTCCCGCCCCTAATTACCATAACCACCAGTTTAACACACTACTAACTAACTCAACCAGGCCCCGCCCCTTTATTCTGCGCATTAATTATTATAATGAGGAATATTGTGATGTGTTCGTTCCCGAAAGAAACTCAAGACTAATGGAGGCGTTTCAGGAGTTCAGGAACACTGACTCTGATATAGAGAAGAGCTGGAGCTTCTTCATGATCAAACAGCAACACTACACACTAAACACACATGAACGTGGAGAAAAGCTCATTAGGTGCTCTTCAAGCGTGCATAAAACGAGCATTAAGTGCCGGACCTTTACAGTGGACGGCGATGGCTCCGTCAGCGCTCTCGCAGATGTTCAGGAACTTGCTGACGATGGCATCGTTAGGCGTACTTCCATCTACGAAGAACAGGTCGTGGTGTTTGAAGCCCATGTCTGTGAAACGCTTGGCGTCGTACATTTTCTTGTTGAGCCGGATGATGTTGGTGATGTTGTGCTTCCTGAAGTACGGGAAATACGCTTCAGGGGCATGAAGAGGGTATCCTGAAGGAGAACAGAACAAATGTATATAAATCTGTATATTTTACACAGATCAGACTAGAGTTAAAGGATTATTACACTTCAGAATTAAAATTTCCTGATAGTTTACTCTCCCGCACGTCATCCAAGATGTTCATGTCTTTCTCTCTTCAGTGGAAAAGAAATGAAGGTTTTTGAGGAAAGCACTCCAGGATGTTCCTCCATATAGTGTCTTCAATGGGGTCCAACGGGTCGAAGGTCCAGATGTGAGTTTCAGTGCAGCTTCAAAGTCTCGACACGATCCAGCCGAGGAATAAGAGTCTCATCTAGACAAACCAGCCGACATTTTACAACTAAATAAACATTAATATACTTTTAACCACTAATGCTGGTCTTGGACATCCACAACTTCACGCATTACGTAATCAGGGTGAAAGGTCACGCGTGTTCCGGTTCAGAAATGTAGGATAGGGCGAAAAACTCCCTCTCATTTTATACTTCGTTTGACTCAGTCTTTGCACGTTCGCTTTGTAAACACTAGGTCTGTTCTTCCCCCTACGTCCCGCTTGACCTTTCACCCTGATTACGTAATGTGTGTCGCATCACAGCTAGAGCAAGACCAGCATTAGTGGATAAAAGTATATTAATGTTTATTTAGTTGTAAAATGTCGGCTGGTTTGTCTAGATGAGACTATTATTCCTCGGCTGGATCGAGTCGAGACTTTGAAGCTGCACTGAAACTCACATCTGGACCTTCGACCCGTTGGACCCCATTGAAGACACTATATGGAGGAACATCCTGGAGTGTTTTCCTCAAAAACCTTCATTTCTTTCCCACTGAAGAAAGAAAGACATGAACATCTTGGAAGACATGAGTAAATTATCAGGAAATTTTAATTCTGAAGTGTAATAATCCTTTAAAGTATTGGTATAATGTGAGAACAAGCCAATCCATACACACCATTCTCAATTTTACTCTTGGGATGAGGACCGCTGAAAGCCAGAAACTTCCCTGGAATGATCCAGTTAAAATCTCCATTTTCTGCCCGCTGGAAAAAACATTAAAGATCAAAATGAACAAATGCACATAAATTTTTTTTTTGCACTGTAATCAGAATAAGTTCCTCTTGCAGCATCTCTGATGATGTGGGCGGGGCAACCTGTCACTCACATGAGCTCAGCCAATAGCAAACCACAACCATCCAATCAATTCCTCACATACAAAATCAAGCCCCGCCCACATTTGCTCTTCTTCCAGAAGCGTTTCACTCGGATAAACGGCACGAGCGCAACTTCCCTTTAAAGACGCATTAAATCCGAAGTGTGAGATTAAACTTTACTCGAAACTCACCTCATAATGCTCATATTCCTCCACATTAAACTGTGAGAAGTCCAGCCAGCCGAGGTGCAGAGCCTGAAACACAAGCATGCGATCAGTAGGAACAGTGAACGAGTCTGATGAAGCTGCAGGATCTGGATTACCTTGTGAACGCCACGAAGACAGTCAAGAATATTCAGATTGTACATGCAAGTTCCAAAAGACGCATCTCTGTTGAACGTAACGGAAAAAATCAAGTCAGATTAACAGAAATAATCCAAAGGAAATGAGATTTACTATTACAACTGCTTTTTAAATAGGCCATCTCATTCATTTTTATTTTTCCTGAGGTCCACATGCAACTTGTTGTGCTGGAAAACTTGACACCTCATAATAATATGCATTTTATTGAATAATAAAGGGGATATATATCAATTATTACCGAAAAGGAAGATACGATGCATTTTGAGAGACAAGAAGGCTGTACGCTTCTTCTGGTGTTTTCTGTAGATGCATTACCTATAAAAACAAGAGGACAAACAATAGTGAGCCTTCAACATCTGGAAGAACTATAAGCACAGTTTACATGTTATAAATATGTTTGAGCATTTTATCAGATTGCATTTCTATGGAAGCTTGTTTCCGCCACAGAATAAAACATTTTAAAAGATAATTGCGACTTTTTATCTCACAATTGCGAGTTTACATCTCGCAATTCTGACATTATTTCTCAGAATTGTGAGATATAAAGTCAGAACTGTGTGAAATAAAGTCGCAATTGCGTCTTATAAAGTCAGAATTCTGACTTTTTTTCTCGCAATTGCGACTTTATATCACGCAATTCTGACTTCATAACACGCAATTGCGAGATATAAAGTCAGAATTGTGAGATATAAACTATTCTGAGGTAAAAAAAGAAAAAAAAGTCCGTCTTTTTTCCCCCCTTAGAATTGGACGTTTATATTTTTTTACAGAATTCTGACTTTATAAGACGCAATTGCGACTTTATATCTCGTAATTCTGACTTTATATCTCGTAATTCTGACTTTATATCTCGCAATTCTGACTTTATAACACGCAATTGCGACTTTATTTCACGCAATTGCGACTTTATATCGCAATTCTGACTTTATAACTCGCAATTGCGACTTTATTTCACGCAATTGCGACTTTATATCGCAATTCTGACTTTATAAGACGCAATTGCGACTATTTCACGCAATTGCGACTTTATATCGCAATTCTGACTTTATATCGCGCAATTGCGACTTTATTTCACGCAATTGCGACTGTATATCTCGTAATTCTGACTTTATATCTCGTAATTCTGACTTTATATCTCGCAATTCTGACTTTATTTCTCAGAATTGCGAGATATAAAGTCAGAATTGTAAACTCGCAATTGTGAGATAAAAAGTCACAATTATCTTTTAAAATGTTTTATTCTGTGGAGGAAACAAGCTTTCATACATTTCCCTAAAAGGCAAGATAAACAATAAATATAAAGTTGGACTGGGAAACTCACAGCGTAAGAACCGATCAAATACGCAGCATTGGCTTGTTTCTTTCTGTCCCCACAGGTATAAAACACAATTTTCTTCTTTGCATGAACACAAGACTGTTGGATTAGAAAAGCACACATTCAAACATAAATCTTTGAAATGATATTGCATGCATGGAAAGACTGTGTTTAGTAGAACAGTGCAACGTTGCATTTTATGTGCCAGTATAATGAAGCGTCATTACCTTCAGCTTCTTGTTGAGCTTGCAACAGAAGCGATAAAACATGGCCAGGTTGAGCGGGCCAAAGTCCGCATAGAAGCTGTTCAAATATAAAAATCAAAGAGGTCAATGATAAAGATCTGGTGCAATGCACTGGAAACTAGAGGCTTTTCTAATGGTGAGAAACTCAACAAAAATGTAGGTTTTGTCTTGATTATGGGACAGTGTGAGTTTTTCTTTCCATTGTTGTAAGTTTACATGCATGCATGAATAAATACATAAATGCATCCATATACATGCATACATTTGTAAACTTATGTATGCATGCATGTATGTTTATGTGCATGTATGAATGCATTTATTCACATATGCATGGATAAATACAGTCATGAATGCATGCATATAGATGCATTCATACATAAGTTTGCAAAATCAAAAAAAAAAAAAAAAGGCTCATTATACAATATAGTGAGAATATGGAGGAAAAAACAGCTTAATTTTATTCAGAGGCCCAAACTGAGAAAAAATATCTATTGCATAAACTTTGATAAAAATGCATATAAATATATGTCAATAATATGACTTAGCAAGATTATATCTAAAATGCTTAGTTTCATAATCAAAGCAATGCAATGCAATACAATGATGATTAAGAGATGAACATATAAACCTTCCTCAAAAGCCTAAAGATCATATTTTATACTCGATAAAAAACCACGAGCTGAAGTTGGACGTTTGTACAATTATACTAAAAGGCATTTTCTTGCTAGAAAAGCTTAAACTATCAATCAAAAGGCATGAAGTAGATTGTGTGCAATGATTTTGCATAAGAATAGGACAGAGGCCGCACTATGCATAAACGTTTTTTATTCGTTGCACAAACGCGTTTCGGCGTGTGCCTTCTTCAGTGTGCAATGATTTTGAACATGTAAGAGGCCTCATCACTTATCAAATATGATAATGTAGCATTAAGTGTATTAGAATGTCCCTAATAATGCGCCATAGACTGTGTTTTACAAGTAAACCTCTCTTACTTCTCATAGGAGAGCTCTTCATCAATGCAGAAACAGTGTCTGTCAGGAGAGCTCTTCGCCTTCTGATGAAGAAGAGCAAAATACAGCTGATCTGAAAAACACAAAGTGCACATGATGAAGGAAACCAAACTATTCTCAAATCTCTCACAACAGAAGCATTTCCACGCGGTCCATTAATGTAAACACATGATCTGATGAATCTATTGGTCCGAGAGATTTGAATCCGCGTCCCGGAAGTGAGTTAAAAAAAACAAAACCCAGTGAATTCACACAGACTGATCCGGACCACAAAACTAAAGAACATTTAAAAACAAAAAAGAAATACGAGCATCACCTTTAATGACCTCGATGCAGTTTGACAGATTGCAGGTTTCTATGTAAACGTCGTTCCGGTGCATTTTTTTAAAATCTTGGTTTAGTTCAATCTAATTCCAAACTACATTTACACATACAAACAAAAATAGTCAAATTTTCGTCGACACTTTATGAAGAAATCGAGTGTGTCATAGGAAATTATGCGACAAGAAAGTAAAAATACTTAATGTTTACGCGTTGGACTTGAATTAAAAATTAAGAGAATCTAAAACAATACATCCGTTTTGACTTTATATAAACGTAAATAACGTTACACAGCACTAGCGATCTTTCTCTCTTGCTCCTGAAGTCGTCCGAGTAAAGTTCAATGCTGTTTAAAGCTCAAGTTAAAAGCTTTTCCGGCACCTGATTGGTTCACAATCGCACCGCTCAAACGTCAATCACAACTAGGCCCCTCCTTACAGAATTTAAACGGTAGAGCAGGGAATATTCGATGCGCCGATTGGTCAAAAGAAACTATTTTTATGATTGTTCGTAGTGCGTTTCTTTGTTTTAAAACACATTTCCTCTCATTTTCATGACTGTAACGTAAACCAAAAACATAAATTGTAAAGTAATTACGCACATTTGTTTTATAGTCTATAATTTATGCAGATTAAAAAACCTTTTCCGGTACCTGATTGGTTCACGGGCGTACCGCTGACACGTCAATCACATTAAGCCCCTCCCTCCACAGAATTTAAACTAAAGAGCAGGGAGCATTCGACTCTGATTGGCACGCTGCCCAAGCCGTTGCTAGGAGAGAAGCGTCGATTGGCCAATAGGATTTAATTTTTTTTCGCTTTGATTTACTATTTATTACACTCATTTTCAGTGATTTACAATCAGCGAACAGAACAAAGAAGATGATTCAGCCCTTGAACAGGCAAAATTAGAAGTTAATAGTGATGTTTTAATTACTCTCATATAAAACCAGCGTTAATCTCCATATAAACAGCAGTTTAAGTCTGATGTTCGGCGCAAAAAAGCTCCAAATTAACCCCTGACAGGAATTATAGCACACTACTTTATGACCTCAATGTTGGTTCTACTTTATGAGATCATTATGGCAGCGTCTGTGGTTTGTTTACCTGTGATATGAACGTAAATATCGCTCTTGGACTCCGTCTGGCCGCTCAGAGAAGCGCAGAGTCTTTTCCTCGACTCGCTCCGTCGCTCGCTCTTGCGCTTCATACTTCTCTAGGCATGCAAAGATGGCGTTTCAAACGGGAATGTGCGATGAAAGTGCGTTATTGTGCATAGTCCAGCTTGTAACAGCTCCATGCGCTGCAGACCGAAGTATATTTGAGCCAGTTGTCCTGCGAGTGACGTATGTGGAAGGCAAGTTTCTAAAAGCCTTTCGAGTGACGTCACTGCGCCACCATCCTGCTGCCCAACATCCGGGCACTGGCAGAACTTTAACCCGTCACGGAACACGACACACTCTGAGATTGTTTTTTTAGGATTGTTTGTATTGTGTTTTTATGATTTCATATAATTCTCATAATTATAGTGTCAATTTTTTTAGTGTTTTATCCTTAAATTGTTAGAAAACCAAAGCCATATGTCTAAACAAGTTGTGTTCGAAATCTAAAGTTGATATCGCAAAACTTGAAACGCTAAAAGGTAAGGTATGCCTAATTTATGATGATTACATGACTGGGACACTGACAGTTAACAGACTAAATGTTTAAGAATTTATGCATAATGGGAATATATTAGTCTATACTCTATAGTATATATGCAGATTTAATTTTCTTTATGTTAAATATCTTATTTCTTATCTTTTGAGTTTGGGGATGAAACTTAAACTGGACATATATGGATCTGGATATAAATGTATATACATGCATGCAGATAGTGAAAGAATAGATGTATAGCTGCTTCTGCATACATTCATACATTCATGCGTGCGTTCATACATTAATGCATACATTCAAACATGCATACATACATTCATTCATGCATGCATATACATACATTCATACATGCATAAAAACATATATACATACATTCATGCATGCATACATATACATACATTCATACATACATGCATACATTAATGCATGCATGTATTCATGCATGCATGCAGACATTCATGCGTGCGTGCATACATTAATACATGCATTCATATACATACATGCATGTATGAATGTATGTATATATGTTTTTATGCATGTATGAATGTATATATGTTTTTATGCATGCATACATATATACATACATAAATACAAACATGCATGCACACATACATGCACGCATATATACAAACATGGAGATAGGGGCGCCCCAAAATGTAGTATTGTGTAAGGGCTGACTTGTGGAAGAGACTGAGAGTAAAGGGGAGTGATGATGAGGATGCACACTCAGACTCGAGTGGAAAGACACCAGGATTGCTGCAGCGGACTGGTGTAAAGTACACCCGTGTAAGGTGTATATCTGCTTCACTCCAGTAGGGGTGGAAAGACACTAAGAAGCCAGGGCTTACTATAGTGTAAATCACAAACTGAGGATCTCAAACTCTTCCATGCATTATATTTTAGCTATTAGTTAAATAAGACATATGTTCTTCTTTTCTGTGAATGTGCACATGCATATGTTTATTGTATTTCATTATTTTATTTCTATATGTGTGTATATGTTTCTCTTCTGTAAAGCACTTTTTAAATTGTGCTATATAAATAAAGCTTTCCTTGCATGCATATATATAATTTATTTATTTATTGAAATTCAAGACATAATATAAAACAAATTGTAATTTAGGACAGAGATAAAATCAGTGGTCCTCAGCAGTGGAATGGCTTGTTCCTATCCAACATAAATATAATATAAAAAACAATATTATATATACAACGATATTGAGCTATTACAGTTCAGACAGAGAGCAGTGTTGCAGTATAACATCTACAAGCATAGAGTGCAGATCTATCATGGCATAACATGATTTTTCTTTTTTTAGATATCAATGATTTTAGAGCGATCACTGAAGTCCAGTGTGTGAAGCCCTGCTAACTGAAGCAACCAGTTGATCGGCATGTGGTCGAACCGATTCATGTCAAAATGGGCAAAATGAACCTCTGGACCTGTGAAATAAAACACACAATGTTAAGATATGGTGGAGATATAGAAATAACAACATTTTACTTAGAAAACTCGTCACCTGGGCCTACAATAAGGGCTCCACCTTGCTGCAGCGGATCTCCTTGAAAGTCAAAAGCAGGGCTGGTCATGGCGCGCCACATACTTCTCAGACTGCCGATGAGGAGACTGGATTTCACATGTGGACTGTTGGAAGCTGCAAATGCAGATGAAGATTGCTATGTTCCCATTCAAATGTGCAAATTTAACCTATGCACATAATTGAAATAATAATGCATAAAACATTTGCGGATAAAGCAGCGTTTCCATCCCCAAAATCATCACTTCCTGGGAAATTGGTGCAAAATACTGTATCTGTAATAAAACTGTAAGTTTCTGCAATCGGGCTCTTTGTCCCTCCATCATTGCGTTCGGATGCTGGTGTTCGGGAACACACTCGTGTAAGACGCTTCTGGAGGGAATTAAACCACATCATTCTGATCACACACTTCGACTCCGGCGTTTCAGAAACACCAAACCAACATTTGAGACGCTGCGATGCCATTGGTCCGCTGGTTAGTCCAGTTATCCAATCACAGCTGACGCTGAGGCAAACACACATGAGGTTTTTGATTAATTTATGGTGCGTTCAAGTCATCTCGTACACTCTAAAAAATGCTTGGTTGTTTTAACCCAACTTTGGGTCAAATATGGACAAACCCAGCCGTTGGGTTAAATTTTTACATTACATTTTTAACCCAACATTTGGGTTTGTCCATATTTGACCCAAAGTTGGGTTAAAAACAACCCAGCATTTTTAGAGTGTATAGATCGTATTTACGAGTTGAACGCACTTGAACGCCACCACAATGTCGTAAATACCAGTGGGGAGCTCGGGATTTTCTCTAAGCTCTGATCTTTACGAGTTGGGGGCGTGTCAGTGATTAACATGGCGGAATACACAATACGTAAAGGTATTTAGCAGTGATATTGTCAGGCTTTTCTATTAACAGCTCAGTTAGCTAATCGCCAACACAGAATATGATAGTATTATAATATAGCAATGCAACATGTAACGAAGTGTTGGCAGTGGCTTCATAAATTAATTAAAAACATAAAAATACAAAGTACACCTGATGCACATTTCTTTGTTCTTCATTTTCTAGAACAAGAGTTTAAGAACCTTACTGTATTTTTGTGTAATTAATTAAGAGAAAGTACTCCGCCATCTTGCTCCGACGAAAGTGACTTGAACGCACATGCCGTTATAAGCACGACTTCCCACCTCATACGTACGAACTTCCCAGGAGGACTTGAACGAACCATTATTCAGTAAATGTGTTTCCATCGTAGTTTATCCGCATGTCTTCTTATCGGATGAAACAATAATCCACCTCAAGAAGTTTTTATGCACTTTTTTTTTTTTTTTATTTACGCGCATCTTGTTTCCATCCAGCAATATGCCAAAAATGTGTGTAAAAATAGATGGAAACATAGCTACTGATTAAATTAAATGCAAATTTAATCAAATCAATCATTCTTTGGCATGCTAATCTAATAGAAAGCAGGAGAAATGTACAAAATGTGTGTATAAAAACATGTTAGTGAAATCCCAATTAAAATCTTACGTGTTTCCATGTATGTCTCTCCTCGTCTCATTCCAAGTTTTTTATAAATCTGTCTCTCTGGATCCACATATATTTCATGAGGATATGTATTTCATGTCTTCTTATCAGATGAAACAATAATCCACCTCAAGAAGTTTTTATGCACTTTTTTTTTAATTTACACGCATCTTGTTTCCATCCAGAGTTTTTTTATGCGATATGCCAAAAATGTGTGTAAAAATATGGAAAAATATAAAAAGTGTAAAATGTAAAAATATGGGAAAATATGGAAAACTATAAAAAGATGGAAACATAGAAACTGATTAAAATAAATGCACATTTAATCAAACCAATAGAAATCTATAGAAACTAATAGAAAGTAGAAGAAATGTACAAAGAGGAGAGAGAAAAAAGCATGTTATGTATAAAAACGTGTTAGAGAAATCCCAATTAAAATCTTACGTGTTTCCATGTATGTCTCTCCTCTTCTCATTCCAAGTTTTTTATAGATCTGTCTCTCTGGATCCACATATATTTCATGAGGATATCCCGTCAGAGAGCAGAACCCCTACAACATAGAGAGATTCACAGATATTTCACAGTTTTAAAGTGTAATGATTTTGTGTCATAACAAAAAAAAAACTAAAACAATAATTAAAAATGCACTCAAGGCTAGAAAGAGGGTGTTGTGAATCAAACTGATACACTGATTTTGATGACTATTAAAGGTGCACAAAAACGTACTGGTTACTTTCGTAACCTCGGTTCCCTTAGAGAACGTTCTCTCGTACTGCGTTGCAAACGCTTATGGGAAAACTCCTTTTCTCGAGAATATTGAAGCCTTTATTTTAAAACGCATTTGCTACAGCACAGGCGAGAGCATCAGACCCACGTGAGTGAGCTGATAGGCTGTGCTGTGGGCAACTGCACGAACCAATGGCGGATAGACAGAAGCGCGCGAGCCAATCAGGGCGCTTGGCGCTCTGTCACTGTCAAGCGCGCGAAACTACACGTGACCATAACATATAAATACAGATAGAATCCGCCATTTGACAGGTATAATCGACTGAAGCGACAAACCTGCCATAAGAAAAATAGCACGGCAAGGCAACGCAGTACTCGTTCCCTTATCTCTAAGGGAACCGAGGTTACGAAAGTAACCAGTACGTTCCCTTACGAGAACGTTCTCTCGTACTGCGTTGCAAACGCTTATGGGAACGTTTCCATTTAAAACGCCGTGCTATTAATCTTTTGGCCGCTCTGACTCACCAGAGTTCCGGGAAGTACAGAATAGCCAGGATAAAAAGAGACCGAACATCGGGCCCATCAATTATCCGTAATAAAGACTGGCCAGAGCCAGTCATTTAACCCACAAGGAGATAGCCGTGTGTTTAATATCAAACTAGTCTGGGTCCGCAGAGCCAGAGTCTAGACTGAAAAGACTGTAACTGCAAAGCAGGGACATTAAAGTTATAATTCATCGGATCTGGCCAAAGCCAGTCACTTAGTCCACAAGGTGAAAACTGTGTGTTCAATATCAACTAGACTGGGTCACAGAGCCAGTGTCTAGACAGAAGAACTGTAGCTACAAAGCAAGGGCATTAAAGCTATAATTCAACAATGTGGACGGAGCGGATATCCGGCCGCCGCACATATGCTATAGATGGGAATACCCAAGTGACCATGGTTCAAAACTAGTCTGGATCCACAGAGCCAGAGTCTAGACAGAAAGAACGCATGTCTGCAGAGCAGGGACATCCAGATTATAGAATCTCACAAATGTGGACGGAGCGGACCAGCCGGCCGCCGCACAAATGTCTTCAATGGGAATACCACTTGACCAAGCCCACGAAGAGGCAACACCTCTCGTGGAATGAGCTCTAACACCTATGGGACAAGAGAGGCCCAGTGAGGTGTAAGCCAGGGCAATGGCGTCAACTATCCATCTGGACAGTGTGGTTTTAGTGACCGGGAGGCCCTTGGATCGGCCCCCGAAACACACAAAGAGCTGTTCAGACTGTCTGAAAGAGGCCGAACGCTCCAGATAAATTCTCAAAGCTCTGACTGGGCAAAGCATGAGAGAATCGCTATCCTCCTCGGAGGAGGGGAGAGCTGACAGAGAAATAACCTGGGCTCTGAACGGAGTTGAGAGCACCTTAGGAACATATCCATGTCTTGGCCTAAGAATGACCTTGGAGTCATTAGGACCAAACTCCAGACAGGAAGCGCTGGTAGACAGCGCCTGTAAATCCCCTATTCTCTTTACTGACGCCAGTGCTAGAAGCAGGGCGGTTTTCAGAGAGAGAGACTTAGGATCAGCTGACTGAAGTGGTTCAAAGGGAGGTCCCTTAAGAGCCCGCAGGACCAAGGAGAGGTCCCAGGCCGGAACAGACGGTGGCCGAGGCGGGTTAAGCCTCCTGGCGCCCCTGAGGAAGCGAACTATAAGGTCGCTTTTTCCTAAGGAGGCCCCGGCTTCCAATACGTGAAAAGCAGCAATGGCTGCCACGTACACTTTGAGAGTGGAGGGGGAGCGACCCGCGTCCAACATCTCCTGTAGAAAAGACAGTACTCTTGGTACTTCACAAGTGTATGGGTCGAGGTCTCGAGCTAAACACCAGCTGGAAAACACTGACCATTTACTGAGATAGAGGCGTCTGGTAGACGGAGCTCTAGCTTCCTTTATAGTATTCAGGACGCCCTCTGGGAGGTTCTGGGGTACCCGTTGAGTGGCCATACATGTAGGGCCCATAAGTCGGGACGGGGATGCCAGATTGTCCTGTTGGCCTGAGTCAGGAGGTCGCGCCTCACTGGGATTGGCCACGGGTCTGCTACAGACAGCTGCATCAACTCTGGGAACCAAACCTGGGTCCGCCAGAGAGGAGCTACTAATAGCACTGCGCTTTTCGTGTTCCTGATCCGTTCGATGACCTGAGGGAGCATCGAGACCGGGGGGAACGCATAGAGAGGAAGGTTGGGCCAGTCGTGGGCCAACGCATCCCTGCTCTTTGAGAAAAAGATTGGGCATTGACAGTTGTCTTCTGAGGCGAAAAGATCTACTTCTGCCTTCCCGAAGACCTCCCAGAGTAGGAGAACTGTCTGAGGGTGGAGAGACCATTCCTCTGGGGGAACTCTGCCCCGAGAGAGCATGTCTGCTCCTGTATTCAACGTGCCTGGCACGTGAGCTGCCCTGAGCGAGCGCAGATTGGTGTGAGCCCATAGCAAGAGCTGTGAGGCTATGGCAAACAGGTTGCGGGACCTGAGGCCGCCCTGGCGATTTATGTAAGAGACCACCGACATGTTGTCCGTCCGTACCAACACGTGGTGTCCCGCCAGGTATGGGAGGAATGTTTTTAGGGCTAGAAAAACTGCTCTCATTTCGAGGCAGTTTATGTGTAGGCGTTTCTCCGAGCTCGACCAGAGGCCGGAGGCAGGCCTGCCCTCGTACAGAGCTCCCCAACCGGAGTTGGAGGCGTCTGTTGAAATCATCCTCCTCTCTGAAACTACCCCCATGCTTACGCCCTGCTGGTACCAGCTGGCGTTTTTCCAAGGGGCCAGGGCTTGAACACAGCGCTGGTCCACCTTGATAATCAAGTGGCCTGAATGCCAGGCGTGGGGTGGCACCAGAGGAGCCAGCCACAGCTGAAGAGGACGCATACGCAGTAGGCCTAGTTGGAGTACTGATGATGCAGAGGCCATCAGGCCAAGGATCCTCTGAAACGTTCTGAGGGGTACAAGAGAGCCCTCTATGAACGATGCTGCGAGCTGCTGAATCGTTAGAGCACGGGCCGGTGTGGGCCATGCTCTCATAAGTACGGAGTCGAGAACTGTTCCCAGGAACGTGATACGTTGGCTGGGCAACAGAACACTCTTTGCAACATTGACCCTGAGCCCTAGACATTCTAGATGGCTGAGGAGCCAGGCTTTGTGAGTATGTGACTCCGCCTCTGACTGGGTCAGTATGAGCCAGTCGTCGAGGTAGTTTAGGATGCGCATTCCCCGCTGTCTCAGGGGGGAGAGAGCTGCATCCATGCACTTCGTGAATGTACGAGGCGCTAGTGCCAGTCCAAATGGAAGAACTGTGTACTGGTATGTCTGCCCCTCGAAGGCGAATCTCAAGAATGGCCTGTGGTGGGGGTTCACTTGAATGTGAAAGTAAGCGTCTTTCAGATCTACTGAGAAAAACCAGTCGCCTGGGCGAATCTGCGCCAGGATATGTCTGGTCGTGAGCATTCTGAACGGCCGTGACATGAGAGCCTTGTTCAGATGTCTGAGATCTAAAATGGGTCTCAGGCCGCCGTCTTTCTTTGGAACAAGAAAGTATCGGCTGTAAAAACCCGACTCGCTCAGAGAAGGGGGGATCTTCTCGATGGCCCCTTTCGCCAGCAGACTTAACACTTCGGTGCGGAGGACATGACTCAATGTGCCCCTTACCGTGGTTTGTATAACCGCGCGAAAACGCGGTGGTCTGCGGGCGAACTGAAGCGAGTAACCATGCTTTATGATGTTCATCACCCATACTGAAACTCCGGGGATAGCTTGCCAAGCTAGAGCCCGCAGAGCTAGAGGCATTATCATATCTGGAACACCCAGAGTGGGGGGCTCGGACTGACATGTATGCATGTGAGAAATTATGCTCGATTTGTGCTTTGTGTGGGTCGCTGTTAAAACAGCGTTTGTTTGCAGGGGTGCGTGACATGTGACGGGCCCATGAACTGCATTTAGAACTGCTGCAGCCGCCTGAACTGAAGAGGGAGCCGTGAGCAGTAGTCGAGCGATTTTTGGGGCTGGTCCGGCCGCAGCGGGACAGTGACCCCTCTTTGTGCCGGTTAGGACGGCTTCTTGGGCTCGTGATCGAGCGTCAGCTTCGGCCGCGGGCCCTGGCGCTTAGGGAACGGGAACCGTTTCGCTGGCTTCATGTGCTTACTGGTCTCAGCCGCTGGGCGGGGCTGGAGGACCTGGGACACCACTTTCTCAGGTCGCGGCGTGCTCTTGGGGCGCCGTTGGACTGAGCTGGAGCGCTTTGGTAGAAAGTGTCTCATGGCGCTGGAAGCCTTCTGAGCTTCAGTGAAGCGATCGGCGAAGCCGCTGACAGATGGGCCGAAGAGACCTGAGGCTGTGACGGGCGAGTCGAGGAAGGCAGTTTTATCCGCGTCCCTGATCTCGGTTAAGTTTAGCCAGAGGTGGCGCTCCATTACCACTAGGCTGGCCATATTGCGGCCCAGGGCTTGAGCGGTGGTCTTCGTGGCCCTCAGTGCCAGATCCGTGGCACTCCTGAGGTCTTTAAATGTGTCTGGGTCCGGGCCTGACTCATCCATGGAACGGAGAAGTTTGGCCTGGAAGGCTTGAAGCGTCGCCATGGCGTGAAGTGCAGAGGCGGCTTGACCGGCGGCAGCGTATGCGCGGCTGGCAATGGCCGAAGTAGTTCTGCACGGCTTAGAAGGGTGCACCGTCTTAGACCTCCAACTACCTGCAGTGGGGGGGCATAAGTGTGCAGCGACCGCTTCCTCCAGTGGGGGGAGAGACACATATCCTTTCTCTTCAGCGCCGTCAACAGTGGAGAGCGTAGAAGAGGCAGATGAGCGCGTTCGCGCTGAAAAGGGCGCGCGCCAGCATTTTGTGAGCTCTTCGTGAACCTCAGGCATAAATGGAGCGGCGCGCTGACGAGGGGCCTGCTGGCGCCCCGGCAGGTACCATTCATCGAGGCGGCTTCTGGCGGGCTCAGCTGGAGAAAGCCAATCGAGTCCCAACTCGTCAACAGCGCGAGACATGACACGGAGAAGTTCGGCGTCAATGCTCGCTCGAGTATCAGAAAACTCTAGCTGAGAGGGGGGGGCGGGGTCCGCGGAGCCCGACCAATCCTCGCTCTCAGATGCCGCCATAGAAAGTGCGTCATCGACGTCATCCGGAGATGCGCCGAAAGAGACGAGTCCAGCCGCTTCAGACGAGGGGCGCTGCTCGCTCCGAGAGAACAGGACAGGCGAAGAAGGCGTGGGCGAGGCACGAGGAGAAAGGCCCGGCGTGCACTCGCTAAACTCACCGCGCTCAGGACGCCTCTGATCGCGCCGCTTCTTCCTACGGGGCTCGTGGGGCGCCGAAGACGGAAGGTGGGCGGAATCGGTCACCGTCGAAGACAGCCTTGAACGGAGAACGGAGACAGGCATCCCGTCGCAGAATTGGCAGCCGCCTTTCATGAGCGCTGCCTCGGCGTGCTCAGGGCCGAGGCAGGCCGCACACTGGGTGTGTCCGTCGGATGCATGCAGGGAGACCCCGCAGCTCTCACAGATGGAGAGAGGCATTATGCCGCGCTGTGAAAACAGCGGTTTGCTCTTTTAGATAAATATGCAATGAAAAGGATATAATTTTTCGTCGGATGCCACAGGGAAACGCTCAGCTGGCGAGATGCCGGGATGCGAAGCTGTTCCGCTGGACGGCTTTTCCACGACGAGGGCTTCTTACGACCGGAGAAAATCAGCGACGAGGTGAGTCGAGCTGAAGGAGATTAAATCTGTCAAATGGCGGATTCTATCTGTATTTATATGTTATGGTCACGTGTAGTTTCGCGCGCTTGACAGTGACAGAGCGCCAAGCGCCCTGATTGGCTCGCGCGCTTCTGTCTATCCGCCATTGGTTCGTGCAGTTGCCCACAGCACAGCCTATCAGCTCACTCACGTGGGTCTGATGCTCTCGCCTGTGCTGTAGCAAATGCGTTTTAAAATAAAGGCTTCAATATTCTCGAGAAAAGGAGTTTTCCCATAAGCGTTTGCAACGCAGTACGAGAGAACGTTCTCGTAAGGGAACTACTTTTTATGTTATAATTATTTTCAACAACAGAATTTTCTAAAAGTCTCTCATATTTTTAGCTTAACATTAATAAACACATCCTACCTCGATATGAGAATACGACGACTGTCCAATCACTACCAATCTGACATTCGACTCCTACATTTGTTGAAGGAGAGAAAAGATACATTGTTTCGGTAACACTTTACAATAAGGTTCATTAGTTAACATTAATGTAACATTAACTAACAATGCAATACATTTGTTACAGTATTATTAATCTTTGTTAATGTTAGTTAATAAAAATACAACCTTTGATTTTAATAATGTATTAGTAAATGTTTAAATGATTAGTAACTACGATTAATAAATGCTCATTCTTAGTTCATGTTAACCAAGGTAGTTACATAATTAACCTTATTGTAAAGAGTTAAAATTGTTTTTTTTTCCCTCATATGCAGCAATATTCAATATTCTGACCAAATAATACATGATTACTGACACGTAATCTCACCTGCAACATATCCTGAGGTATTTTGCCCAAATCCTCCACATATTCTTTGCATGTGTAGCACAAGAAGTTCTGCAAAATATTTGAGAAGCACAATCAGAATGACATTTGCACACCACATAAACACACCAGCTGTCATGCCTTTCTTACCCGCACGAAAATGATGATTGCTTTGCTGTGTTGGTGCAGACTGTTGAAGGTTTTACACACACCGTGTCGATCATAAATCCAG
Organism: Squalius cephalus; assembly: GCF_949319135.1. NCBI lineage: Eukaryota > Metazoa > Chordata > Actinopteri > Cypriniformes > Leuciscidae > Squalius > Squalius cephalus. The sequence goes on from NC_137137.1 coordinate 1,188,234, forward strand.
CATTCGTCGACATCAGAGACACAGAGATCGTGTGGATCCCGTGTGCTGTTGTCCTGATGTCCAGCGCGAGCGATCTGATCCTGTTGAGTTATCGGGAAAACGGGAGCCATTTTTAGGAAAGTTTGCTTCGCCACGCCCATTCCCGCTGGATCATGCACAAATAAAGGCAAACCGCCCATATACATTCATTTATGACATTATTTCTGATTCAGAGTTGGGGAAAGTGACTTTTAAATGTAATGCATTGTGTTACTTCCTAAAAAAGTAGCCGAACTAACTTAATTCCCTTACTCATTTATTTGAAAAATGCAACAGATATTTTGTTGTAAATTTAAAAGTAATGCATTACTTTACTAGTCACTTGGAAAAGCAATCTGATTACGTAACTCGCGTTACGTAACCCTCAACACTCATTATTCCCATTCCAAATATTTTAGCGGAATAGCCTGTTTCCACCAGAATAAAACATTTTAAAAGACAACTGCAACTTTTTATCTCACAATTGCAAGTTTACATCTTTCAACTCTGACTTTTGTTCTCGCAATTGTGAGTTTATATCTTGTTGCAATTCTGACATCTTTTTTTCTTATCTTTTTTCTTTGCAATTGCGAGTTATAAAGTCCAATTCTAATGGAAAAAAATCACTTTATATCACAGAATCAATCAAAAAGAATCAATAGGCTATCACAATTTTACCTTTATAACACGCAATTGCAAATTTATATCATGCAATTCTGACTTTACATTTAGTTGATGACTTTTCACTTGTAAAACTGCGAATTGGTAACAATATAATGGGAATCATCATTATTATTATTCATGGACACTGAAAACAATGATCAAATTTCATCTTTATGTATTTGAGTGACGAATAAAAGAATGAAACCCCAGTTAAGACTCATAAAGCATCCTTTAGTAGCCTAATTGCCTAAATCATAACAACAATAGAAGAAAAATCGAAATTATGACATTAACAGTCGAAATTATTACGTAATAACACGACTTGTAATGTCATGATTTCTCATAATGACTTTTTATCTCATAATTATGCCCTTTTAGATCTTAATTTCGAATTAGTATGTCATAATTACAACGTTGTATGTCATATTTTAGACATAGCATGTCATAATAATTTTGACTTTTTATCTCATAATTATAATTTAGTATGTCATAATTGATATTTTATGTCATAATTATTATTTACCAGAGCATGTTTTTTTCCTTATGTGGCGGAAATTTACTTTCATAGGGAAAGATTCATAAAAACTTGTTTGCTAAAGTTTGCTGATGTCCAGACCGCTTTTATGTCGATATTATTATCAAGAAAGTAACATGATATCGAATCCATCCTGTTACAGTACAAATATTTACATCAAGTGTTCATTCGCAAGTTTGCAAGTGTTATATTTGTATTATTAAACGTGTTCCCGTTAAAGCACGGATGATGATTGGTCCTCCGCTTCTGACTGACGTTTCGCCTGGCGAATGGACAGCCACTCTCATCTCGAGCTGTGGGCGGGATTTCCTCTGTTATTTGAAATCCGGAAGTATTTTGAAACAGTCTAGCAGGTTGACACAGCAAGCGCGCGTTTGCGGTGCGTTCGCTACGCTTCTGTTTCTGTTTCGCGCGGATTATGAGAGCGCGGGAAGGAGGTGCTGAGGGTCGCGCGAGCTGGTGAGGTTTGGCGCGTTTTATTCTGGCAGTTATTCAGTCTTGGTTGTTTTCTCATGAGGGAGTTCAATGGCGTCGTCCGCCACTATCACTCAATGAAACACAACAACACTCGGTCAGCAGCTCCACACAGCCGTGTGTAAACAGTGACATTCATTTGTGAATGTTTATATGATCCCTGCTGAGACATAACACACATTATACCAGATATCTGAAAATATGCTGGTCTATATACTCAATTGTCCATACAAAAAGTACTTGGATATGGTATAGATGACACTGATATATATATACCTAAACCATACCATAGTAGGATATATATAAATGCTATAGTACAGATGGATTACCATGTTCAGGGTATTTACATTTGTTAAAAACCCAATGGTATTATCATCTTGGTATTGTGTCTATAAAACAATAGTAGATGGACAGACACATAAAGCATTGACCTTCCTCTTCCTCATCTGTGTGTCTGCAAGATATTCAGTGACTTCTGTGTGTGTTTCCTTGTTTATGTGTTTGTGCAAATCTGAAAAATGTGTTTGAAAGTATTTTCATGTTCTGTCAGAATCAATCTAGGCGTTAAACCCCAATGCAACAGACACAAACATTACTTTGATGAGACTTTGTTTCATCTCGGTTTCAGTGCTTATCTAGTTCTGAGCTAAATGTGAACAGCAGAAATCTGAGGAAGCATCACTGATCTAGATTGGAAGCAATAGTGAAATTGTCCATTTTATCTGTCATTTGAGCTGCAAAAATGACTGTTGTCATACATGTTTCCCAAACACTCCTCCTGTCTGTTATTGGTCGCTCAAACACATAAGCCACGCCCCAAACTCGCTCCATTGGTTGATTGAGTCAGAAGTTGACAAGTGCTTCTGATCAATCAAACCGATGAACACTGTTATTTCATAATTCAGTGTTCGCATCTATAATTATGAGATAATTCTGTCATTCATATCCTCTCACATTATAGTTATTATATGCTTTTGCAAAATACAGAAGAACCAAGAAAGTCAGAAAAAAAAGGCTAAAATAAATCTTTTACTTTTCAAGTCACTGGCATTTGACTTGATTTTAATGAGTCGAGTCACTTTTAGTGCTTTTTATATTTGATTTCAAAGCAGCTTCACAGCAAACAGATTCAATCATGCAAATTTCATAAAAAAATTCATCAAATATGAGAAATTCAATTATCTAGTATCATTATTCAGTTTAATGTTGATTCAATGCAGTTCATTAACAGCGTGAGGTTAATCAATTATGAAACAAGTACTTAAAAAATATATTTTATAGAATTGTACTAATTTTGTACATGTACTTATTTCATTTATTTATTTTTTGTCTAAGTTTGTTTTCATTATGTTGTACTTATGATATTACGTTGTTAAATGTTAATGTGTATCTGCCATGTAATAGCCGGTGATGCTGATATGGCAATAAACTCAACTAAATCAATTATGAATTGAGTTCATTCAGCTGTGAAGAAGCTCTACAGAAGATAATAAATGTTTTTTGCACTTCGTCTCTTTATGCACGTCATTTTTCTCTCTTGCTCTTGAACTCAAATACTACATCAATTATGAAGCGAGTTCAATTCTCACATTATAGTTATTATATGCTTTAGCAAAAATACAGAAGAATCATGAAAGTCAGAAAAAAAGGGCCAAAATAAATGTTATTACAAAGCAGCTTCACAGCAATAAACAGATTCAATAATGAAAATTTCATCAAATATGAGAAATTCAATTGTGCTGTGAATGAGTTCAATGTTGATTCAATGCTGTTCAATAACAGTGTGAAGTTCATCTGTAAAGCAGCTCTACAGAAGATAATCAATGCTTTTTGCACTTAGTAAATGCTGAAATTAATACTAACTAAGATGAATAAATGCTAGATAAGTATTGTTCATTGTTAGTTCATGTTTACTAAGGTAGTTTACTAATGAACCTTATTGTAAAGTGTTACCCAAGTTTTAAAGTAATTTTTGCAAAGTCGATCATCGACGTGAATCATCATCATCTCTATAGAACATCTTTTCTCCAAAAATGGTTACAGCCTGAAGAAAAATATCTCTGTTCAAGCCGCTGGCATTTGAGTTGATGTTAATGACTCAAGTCGAGTCACTTTTATTTATATAGTACTTTTAGCACAGCAATAAACAGATTCAATAATGCAAATCCAATTCATTATTCAGTACAATGTTGATTCAATGCAGGTCAATAACAGCGTGAAGTTCATCAATTATGAAAAAATCTTTTATAGAATTGTACTCATTTGTTTTGTCTTCTGTAGAGCTTCTTTACAGCTGAATGAACTCAATGCATAATTGATTTAGGAGTATTTTTGAGTTTATTGCCATATCAGCATCACCGGCTATTACATGGCAGATACACATTAAACATTCAACAACATAATATCATAAGTACAACATAATGAAAACAAACTTAGACAATAAATATTTTTTGTGCTTCGTATACGTTCTCATCTTTTCTTCATGCGTGTAATTTTTCTCTATTCTTGAATTTAGAGTCGATCGACGTGTAATTTTTCTCTATTCTTGAATTTAGAGTCGATCGACGTGTAATTTTTCTCTATTCTTGAATTTAGAGTCGATCGACGTGTAATTTTTCTCTATTCTTGAATTTAGAGTCGATCGGCGTGTAGTTTTTCTCTATTCTTGAATTTAGAGTCGATCGGCGTGTAGTTTTTCTCTATTCTTGAATTTAGAGTCGATCGACGTGTAGTTTTTCTCTATTCTTGAATTTAGAGTCGATCGGCGTGTAATTTCTCTCTATTCTTGAATTTAGAGTCGATCGACGTGTAATTTCTCTCTATTCTTGAATTTAGAGTCGATCGGCGTGTAATTTTTCTCTATTCTTGAATTTAGAGTCGATCGACGTGTAATTTTTCTCTATTCTTGAATTTAGAGTCGATCGACGTGTAATTTTTCTCTATTCTTGAATTTAGAGTCGATCGACGTGTAATTTTTCTCTATTCTTGAATTTAGAGTCGATCGACGTGTAATTTTTCTCTATTCTTGAATTTAGAGTCGATCGGCGTGTAGTTTTTCTCTATTCTTGAATTTAGAGTCGATCGGCGTGTAGTTTTTCTCTATTCTTGAATTTAGAGTCGATCGACGTGTAGTTTTTCTCTATTCTTGAATTTAGAGTCGATCGGCGTGTAATTTCTCTCTATTCTTGAATTTAGAGTCGATCGACGTGTAATTTCTCTCTATTCTTGAATTTAGAGTCGATCGGCGTGTAATTTTTCTCTATTCTTGAATTTAGAGTCGATCGACGTGTAATTTTTCTCTATTCTTGAATTTAGAGTCGATCGACGTGTAATTTTTCTCTATTCTTGAATTTAGAGTCGATCGACGTGTAATTTCTCTCCTTCTCTTGAATTTAGAGTCGATCGACGTGTAATTTTTCTCTTTCTCTTGAATTTAGAGTCGATCGACGTGTAGTTTCTCTCCTTCTCTTGAATTTAGAGTCGATCGACGTGTAATTTTTCTCTATTCTTGAATTTAGAGTCGATCGACGTGTAATTTTTCTCTATTCTTGAATTTAGAGTCGATCGACGTGTAATTTTTCTCTATTCTTGAATTTAGAGTCGATCGGCGTGTAGTTTCTCTCCTTCTCTTGAATTTAGAGTCGATCGACGTGTAATTTTTCTCTTTCTCTTGAATTTAGAGTCGATCGACGTGTAATTTCTCTCTATTCTTGAATTTAGAGTCGATCGACGTGTAATTTTTCTCTATTCTTGAATTTAGAGTCGATCGACGTGTAATTTTTCTCTATTCTTGAATTTAGAGTCGATCGACGTGTAATTTTTCTCTATTCTTGAATTTAGAGTCGATCGACGTGTAATTTTTCTCTTTCTCTTGAATTTAGAGTCGATCGGCGTGTAATTTCTCTCTATTCTTGAATTTAGAGTCGATCGACGTGTAATTTTTCTCTATTCTTGAATTTAGAGTCGATCGGCGTGTAGTTTTTCTCTATTCTTGAATTTAGAGTCGATCGACGTGTAATTTCTCTCTATTCTTGAATTTAGAGTCGATCGACGTGTAATTTTTCTCTATTCTTGAATTTAGAGTCGATCGACGTGTAGTTTTTCTCTATTCTTGAATTTAGAGTCGATCGACGTGTAATTTCTCTCTATTCTTGAATTTAGAGTCGATCGACGTGTAATTTCTCTCTATTCTTGAATTTAGAGTCGATCGACGTGTAGTTTTTCTCTATTCTTGAATTTAGAGTCGATCGACGTGTAATTTCTCTCTATTCTTGAATTTAGAGTCGATCGACGTGTAATTTCTCTCTATTCTTGAATTTAGAGTCGATCGGCGTGTAATTTTTCTCTATTCTTGAATTTAGAGTCGATCGGCGTGTAGTTTTTCTCTATTCTTGAATTTAGAGTCGATCGACGTGTAATTTCTCTCTATTCTTGAATTTAGAGTCGATCGGCGTGTAATTTTTCTCTATTCTTGAATTTAGAGTCGATCGACGTGTAATTTCTCTCTTTCTCTTGAATTTAGAGTCGATCGGCGTGTAATTTTTCTCTATTCTTGAATTTAGAGTCGATCGACGTGTAATTTCTCTCTATTCTTGAATTTAGAGTCGATCGACGTGTAATTTCTCTCTTTCTCTTGAATTTAGAGTCGATCGGCGTGTAATTTTTCTCTATTCTTGAATTTAGAGTCGATCGACGTGTAATTTCTCTCTATTCTTGAATTTAGAGTCGATCGGCGTGTAATTTTTCTCTATTCTTGAATTTAGAGTCGATCGACGTGTAATTTTTCTCTTTCTCTTGAATTTAGAGTCGATCGACGTGTAATTTTTCTCTTTCTCTTGAATTTAGAGTCGATCGGCGTGTAATTTCTCTCTATTCTTGAATTTAGAGTCGATCGCCGTGTAATTTTTCTCTATTCTTGAATTTAGAGTCGATCGGCGTGTAATTTTTCTCTATTCTTGAATTTAGAGTCGATCGACGTGTAATTTCTCTCTATTCTTGAATTTAGAGTCGATCGACGTGTAATTTCTCTCTATTCTTGAATTTAGAGTCGATCGGCGTGTAATTTTTCTCTATTCTTGAATTTAGAGTCGATCGGCGTGTAATTTCTCTCTATTCTTGAATTTAGAGTCGATCGCCGTGTAATTTTTCTCTATTCTTGAATTTAGAGTCGATCGGCGTGTAATTTTTCTCTATTCTTGAATTTAGAGTCGATCGACGTGTAATTTCTCTCTATTCTTGAATTTAGAGTCGATCGACGTGTAATTTTTCTCTTTCTCTTGAATTTAGAGTCGATCGGCGTGTAATTTCTCTCTATTCTTGAATTTAGAGTCGATCGGCGTGTAATTTTTCTCTATTCTTGAATTTAGAGTCGATCGACGTGTAATTTTTCTCTTTCTCTTGAATTTAGAGTCGATCGGCGTGTAATTTCTCTCTATTCTTGAATTTAGAGTCGATCGACGTGTAATTTCTCTCTATTCTTGAATTTAGAGTCGATCGACGTGTAATTTCTCTCTATTCTTGAATTTAGAGTCGATCGACGTGTAATTTCTCTCTATTCTTGAATTTAGAGTCGATCGACGTGTAATTTTTCTCTATTCTTGAATTTAGAGTCGATCGGCGTGTAGTTTTTCTCTATTCTTGAATTTAGAGTCGATCGACGTGTAATTTTTCTCTATTCTTGAATTTAGAGTCGATCGACGTGTAATTTCTCTCTATTCTTGAATTTAGAGTCGATCGGCGTGTAATTTCTCTCTATTCTTGAATTTAGAGTCGATCGACGTGTAATTTCTCTCTATTCTTGAATTTAGAGTCGATCGACGTGTAATTTCTCTCTATTCTTGAATTTAGAGTCGATCGACGTGTAATTTTTCTCTATTCTTGAATTTAGAGTCGATCGACGTGTAATTTTTCTCTATTCTTGAATTTAGAGTCGATCGACGTGTAATTTTTCTCTATTCTTGAATTTAGAGTCGATCGGCGTGTAATTTCTCTCTATTCTTGAATTTAGAGTCGATCGACGTGTAATTTTTCTCTATTCTTGAATTTAGAGTCGATCGGCGTGTAATTTTTCTCTATTCTTGAATTTAGAGTCGATCGGCGTGTAGTTTTTCTCTATTCTTGAATTTAGAGTCGATCGACGTGTAATTTTTCTCTATTCTTGAATTTAGAGTCGATCGACGTGTAATTTTTCTCTATTCTTGAATTTAGAGTCGATCGGCGTGTAATTTCTCTCTATTCTTGAATTTAGAGTCGATCGACGTGTAATTTCTCTCTATTCTTGAATTTAGAGTCGATCGACGTGTAAATTTTTCTCTATTCTTGAATTTAGAGTCGATCGACGTGTAATTTTTCTCTATTCTTGAATTTAGAGTCGATCGACGTGTAATTTCTCTCTATTCTTGAATTTAGAGTCGATCGACGTGTAATTTCTCTCTATTCTTGAATTTAGAGTCGATCGGCGTGTAATTTCTCTCTATTCTTGAATTTAGAGTCGATCGACGTGTAATTTCTCTCTATTCTTGAATTTAGAGTCGATCGACGTGTAATTTTTCTCTATTCTTGAATTTAGAGTCGATCGGCGTGTAGTTTTTCTCTATTCTTGAATTTAGAGTCGATCGACGTGTAATTTTTCTCTATTCTTGAATTTAGAGTCGATCGACGTGTAATTTTTCTCTATTCTTGAATTTAGAGTCGATCGACGTGTAATTTTTCTCTATTCTTGAATTTAGAGTCGATCGGCGTGTAATTTCTCTCTATTCTTGAATTTAGAGTCGATCGACGTGTAAATTTTTCTCTATTCTTGAATTTAGAGTCGATCGACGTGTAATTTTTCTCTATTCTTGAATTTAGAGTCGATCGACGTGTAATTTCTCTCTATTCTTGAATTTAGAGTCGATCGACGTGTAATTTCTCTCTATTCTTGAATTTAGAGTCGATCGGCGTGTAATTTCTCTCTATTCTTGAATTTAGAGTCGATCGGCGTGTAATTTCTCTCTATTCTTGAATTTAGAGTCGATCGACGTGTAATTTCTCTCCTTCTCTTGAATTTAGAGTCGATCGACGTGTAGTTTTTCTCTTTCTCTTGAATTTAGAGTCGATCGACGTGTAATTTCTCTCTATTCTTGAATTTAGAGTCGATCGGCGTGTAATTTTTCTCTATTCTTGAATTTAGAGTCGATCGACGTGTAATTTCTCTCTATTCTTGAATTTAGAGTCGATCGACGTGTAATTTCTCTCTATTCTTGAATTTAGAGTCGATCGGCGTGTAATTTCTCTCTATTCTTGAATTTAGAGTCGATCGACGTGTAATTTCTCTCCTTCTCTTGAATTTAGAGTCGATCGACGTGTAATTTTTCTCTTTCTCTTGAATTTAGAGTCGATCGGCGTGTAATTTCTCTCTATTCTTGAATTTAGAGTCGATCGACGTGTAATTTCTCTCTATTCTTGAATTTAGAGTCGATCGACGTGTAATTTCTCTCTATTCTTGAATTTAGAGTCGATCGACGTGTAATTTTTCTCTATTCTTGAATTTAGAGTCGATCGACGTGTAATTTTTCTCTATTCTTGAATTTAGAGTCGATCGGCGTGTAGTTTTTCTCTATTCTTGAATTTAGAGTCGATCGACGTGTAATTTTTCTCTATTCTTGAATTTAGAGTCGATCGACGTGTAATTTTTCTCTATTCTTGAATTTAGAGTCGATCGGCGTGTAGTTTCTCTCTATTCTTGAATTTAGAGTCGATCGACGTGTAATTTTTCTCTATTCTTGAATTTAGAGTCGATCGACGTGTAATTTCTCTCTATTCTTGAATTTAGAGTCGATCGGCGTGTAATTTCTCTCTATTCTTGAATTTAGAGTCGATCGACGTGTAGTTTTTCTCTATTCTTGAATTTAGAGTCGATCGACGTGTAGTTTTTCTCTATTCTTGAATTTAGAGTCGATCGACGTGTAATTTCTCTCTATTCTTGAATTTAGAGTCGATCGGCGTGTAATTTCTCTCTATTCTTGAATTTAGAGTCGATCGACGTGTAATTTTTCTCTATTCTTGAATTTAGAGTCGATCGACGTGTAATTTCTCTCTATTCTTGAATTTAGAGTCGATTGACGTGTAATTTTTCTCTATTCTTGAATTTAGAGTCGATCGGCGTGTAATTTTTCTCTATTCTTGAATTTAGAGTCGATCGGCGTGTAATTTTTCTCTATTCTTGAATTTAGAGTCGATCGGCGTGTAATTTTTCTCTATTCTTGAATTTAGAGTCGATCGGCGTGTAATTTTTCTCTATTCTTGAATTTAGAGTCGATCGACGTGTAATTTTTCTCTTTCTCTTGAATTTAGAGTCGATCGACGTGTAATTTCTCTCTATTCTTGAATTTAGAGTCGATCGCCGTGTAATTTTTCTCTTTCTCTTGAATTTAGAGTCGATCGACGTGTAATTTCTCTCTATTCTTGAATTTAGAGTCGATCGACGTGTAATTTCTCTCTATTCTTGAATTTAGAGTCGATCGCCGTGTAATTTTTCTCTTTCTCTTGATCGACGTGTAATTTCTCTCTTTCTCTTGATCGACGTGTAATTTTTCTCTATTCTTGAATTTAGACTCAATCGCCATGTAATTTTTCTCTATTCTTGAATTTAGAGTCGATCGGCGTGTAATTTTTCTCTATTCTTGAATTTAGAGTCGATCGGCGTGTAATTTTTCTCTATTCTTGAATTTAGAGTCGATCGACGTGTAATTTTTCTCTTTCTCTTGAATTTAGAGTCGATCGACGTGTAATTTCTCTCTATTCTTGAATTTAGAGTCGATCGACGTGTAATTTCTCTCTATTCTTGAATTTAGAGTCGATCGGCGTGTAATTTCTCTCTATTCTTGAATTTAGAGTCGATCGACGTGTAATTTCTCTCTATTCTTGAATTTAGAGTCGATCGCCGTGTAATTTTTCTCTTTCTCTTGATCGACGTGTAATTTCTCTCTTTCTCTTGATCGACGTGTAATTTTTCTCTATTCTTGAATTTAGACTCAATCGCCATGTAATTTTTCTCTCTCTCTCTTGAATTTAGAGTCGATCGACGTGAATCATCATCATCTATATGGGCCATCTTTTCTCCAAAAATGGTTACAGCCTGAAGAAGAAAACACGGAAGCTGCGCAAGAAGAAGCGGCGGAGGAACTGCTTCCTTCAGGGGCCCTGCATGCTGTGCTTCATCGTCCACGGCCCCAGCGCGAGCATCGAGGACGACTGGCCCTTCGAGGCGGCCAAACTCGCCGAGCGCTACGTGTCCCTGAACTCGCCCGAGGAGTGCGCCGCGTTCCTCCTGTCTCCGGGAGAGCTGGGCATCTGGGAAGGCCAGGGTCGGGGTCTGCTGTCCGCCAAGCTAATCGGGCCCCCGGCGCTCTTCTGCGTGGACTATTCGGAAATGGTGTGCAAGCGCAAGTGTGCTGATCTGCAGCGGTGTTCGCCCCGCAAGCAGCCGCGCTGTGCCTTCCAGGAGCCCATGGAGAACGAGGAGCGAGGAGACGCCGGGGCTCCCGAGAGCCAGTGTTTGCTCCGCCCGTCGTCTTCTAATTCTTCTTCTTCTCCTTCGGACGGGTCCGGTGTGGCGTGGCGTACAGATGCTAGCGGTGCCGCCGACGCCTCGTCCTCATGCTCCTGCCAGCTGTCCCAGAACGAGGGATTGGAGGAGGGAAAGAGCGCTGAGAACACAGACACGTCTCACATTAACCAGCTGCCCTCCTCCATACTGCTCAAGGTCTGTGTAAAAGTGCATCTATCCATGATAAAAGTGCATCTATCCATCATAAAAGTGCATCTGTCCATCATAAGTGTATCTATCTATCATAAAAGTGCATCTATCCGTGATAAAAGTGCATCTATCCGTGATAAAAGTGCATCTATCCGTGATAAAAGTGCATCTATCCATCATAAAAGTGCATCTATTCATCATAAAAGTGCATCTGTCCATCATAAAAGTGCATCTATCCATCATAAAAGTGCATCTATCATCATAAAAGTGCATCTGTCCATCATAAAAGTGCATCTGTCCATCATAAAAGTGCATCTATCCATCATAAAAGTGCATCTGTCCATCATAAAAGTAGTAGTAGTAGTAGTAGCCTTTATTGTCACATAGTCACAAGTACCAGTGAAATTAGCCATCAACCTGTCCATACAAACATGCATACAATATGACAAGGGGGTAGACAGGACAGGAAGACAGAGGATTGAGGAAAAAAATACAGCATTACATGAGGAGAGGTGAGGAGAAAAAAAAGGCAACCCCCAGACTATGCTCCTGTAAGGAGTACAGTTTGGGAACAGTAAAAAACACCTCAGCAACATTTGCACATAATCAGTACACAACATGAACACACAAGACTTGCAACAGGGAAGGGGAGTGGGGAATGGAGGTAACCCAGCACAGGCAAGCAGCCATCCGGTTCCTGCAGCCATTTTCGGCGCTGGTCACAGACCCGCCTGTCAGACTGGTGGTACAAAGCGTCGAAGGCGAGGGATGGGGGGATGGATGGGGGGATGGGGGGATGGGGGGGGGGGTGATTGCATATCTGTATATGTGTAAGAGTGCATCTATCCATCATAAAAGTGCATCTATCATCATAAAAGTGCATCTATCCATCATAAAAGTGCATCTGTCCATCATAAAAGTGCATCTATCCATCATAAGTGCATCTATCCATCATAAAAGTGCATCTGTCCATCATAAAAGTGTATCTATCCATCATAAAAGTGCATCTATCCATCATAAAAGTGCATCTGTCCATCATAAAAGTGCATCTATCCATCATAAAAGTGCATCTGTCCATCATAAAAGTGCATCTATCCATCATAAAAGTGCATCTATCATCATAAAAGTGCATCTATCCATCATAAAAGTGCATCTGTCCATCATAAAAGTGTATCTATCCATCATAAAAGTGCATCTATCCATCATAAAAGTGTATCTATCCATCATAAAAGTGCATCTATCCATCATAAAAGTGCATCTGTCCATCATAAAAGTGCATCTATCCATCATAAAAGTGCATCTGTCCATCATAAAAGTGCATCTATCCATCATAAGTGCATCTATCCATCATAAAAGTGCATCTGTCCATCATAAAAGTGTATCTATCCATCATAAAAGTGCATCTATCCATCATAAAAGTGCATCTGTCCATCATAAAAGTGCATCTATCCATCATAAAAGTGCATCTGTCCATCATAAAAGTGCATCTATCATCATAAAAGTGCATCTATCCATCATAAAAGTGCATCTATCCATCATAAAAGTGCATCTGTCCATCATAAAAGTGCATCTATCATCATAAAAGTGCATCTATCCATCATAAAAGTGCATCTGTCCATCATAAAAGTGCATCTATCATCATAAAAGTGCATCTATCCATCATAAAAGTGCATCTGTCCATCATAAAAGTGCATCTATCCATCATAAGTGCATCTATCCATCATAAAAGTGCATCTATCCATCATAAAAGTGCATCTATCCATCATAAAAGTGCTCCACATGGCTCTGGCGGGTTAATAAAGACCTTCTGAAGCGAAGCCATGCGTTTGTGTAAGAAAGATATCCATATTTAAAACTTTATAAAGTAAAATATGTAGCTTCTGGCCAAACGAACTTCCGCAATGTAGTCTGCTGCCAGCTGTGCCGGAACGAGGGATTGGAGGAGGGATAGAGCGCTGAGAACACACACTCGTCACACATTAACCAGCTGCCCTCCTCCATACTGCTCAAGGTCTGTGTGTAACACTCGTGTGGAGGATTCTCACGTACCTGAAGATGCTAGTTAGTGTTATTACATTGGGCAAAAATTTACTGTCTCTACTCACCCAGAGTCTAACAACTTCCCAAAGAGAATCTTTAATACTTTTTTATGTGTTCCCCCCCCCCCCCCACATTGGTCAAAAATGTCCACTGTTTATCACACTAGTGTGCTTTAATGTTTAACCAGGAAATTTGTTTTGAAATGCTTTTATTTTGTACAAAATGGCACAAAGTCACTCTTGTGATGTTCACAGTCTAAGAATGACCGGCCTACAAAAAATGGCTTATAAATCTCTCATTATGCGACATCATCACCAAATATTGGATTAAATCTTTTTGTCAACTTGTTTTCTTTCAATTAGGACCGGTTTTATATTACTTTTTGGAATTGATCGATCGTAGGCCTTATTTATCTGAGCTTACATACCTCAGTTTTTGAGTGAAAAAAGCTTTATTTGTGGATCATTTTGTCAATTTTACATAAAATATGAAAAAAATCACACTAATGTTTAACCAGGATTTTTATTTTATTTTTATTTTTAAATGCTTTTTTTTTGTACACACTTGTGTTCCTGGTCAAAAATGACTGACCTACAAAAAAAATAGCTTATAAATCTCGTTATGCTATTTTATCACCAAATATTGGATTCAATCTTATTGTCAGCTTGTTTTCTTTAAATGAAGACAGGTTTTGTATTTATTTTTTAAATGGATTGATCGTAGGCCTCACTGATTTAAGAATAAATTTCACTTTTGACCAGGAACACCACATGTGTTATAGGGTTTTCAAGGGTTAGAAAGTCAAGTCAAGTCAAGTTTATTTATATAGCGCTTTTCACAATACAGATTGTATCAAAGCAGCTTCACAGTATTAAATTAAAATAATACAACAAGGTTTGTTTCTAGTGGAATTTATTGATTGATAAAATTAAATTAAATATCCCCAAAATATCCCCATCTGAGCAAGCCAAAGGCAACAGTGGCAAGGAACCGAAAAACTCCATCAGGACCTAATGGAGAAAAAAAAACCTTGGGAGAACCCGGGCTCAGTCGGGGGCCAGTTCTCCTCTGGCGTTTATGAACTAGAGACCGGATTTAACTGTAAGATTAAAAGTATTATATGAATGCCTGGCTGAAGAGATGCGTCTTTAATCTAGTTTTAAACTGGGAGAGCGAGTCTGAGCAACGAACAGTATCAGGAAGACTATTCCAGAGTTTTGGAGCTAAATGTGAAAATGCTCTCCCTCCTTTGGTGGATCTGGATATCCTAGGAATGACCAAACGCCTCGAATTTAGTGACCTTAAAGAGCGCAATGAATTATAGGGCGATAGAAGATCCGTTAAATAGACTGGAGCTAAGCCGGGCTTTATAAGTCAGTAGCAATACCTTGTAATTAATACGGAACTTTATAGGTAACCAATGTAGTGATGATAAAATCGGTGTTATATGATCATATTTTCTTGATCTAGTAAGAGCTCTAGCGGCGGCATTTTGGACTAACTGTAGCTTGTTTATTGAGGATGCAGGACAACCAGCTAATAAAGCATTACAGTAATCTAGTCTCGAGGTCATGAACGCATGAACTAACTTTTCTGCATCAGAAACTGATAGCATATTACGTAGCTTAGCAATGTTTCTAAGGTGGAAAAAGGCTGTTTTTGTAACATATGAAATATGATTTTCGAAAGACAGGTTGCAATCTAGTATAACACCCAGGTCTTTTACTGTAGAGGATAAAGTAACAGGACATCCTACTATGTTAAAGTTGTCCTACTATGTTAACATCCTACTATGTTAAAGAAAGGAAAAATACATTGTTTTAAATGCACTGTTTAGTTTTTAGCTCTATTTTGAGAGTCTTCTTTCAGACTAGTGGAAAGAAAACATCTAAAGTGTTTATTTCATTGCACTGTAGATTCAATCTTTAAAGGCGTCAGAAATCACTTCATCAGCTTTACACACACCATTTCTGTTCTGGAAATGCATGCAAATTTGTGCATATTTAATTATATAACCCCTCATTTGCATATTTAAACAAACTTGTAATGCAAAAAATGTTTGCAAACACAACAATTATTGTAGAGAAGTAATGAGCAGCATAATATTGACAAATGCTGTGCATGAAATCCTCAGATTGATATTGTTTGATGAATATGACACTGTAATTTTGGTTCTGTCACTTGTTTTGAGTGGATGGAGCGGCTGAACCGTGTGTGTGATGTGTCCTCAGGTGTTTTCTCACCTTTCGGTGAAGGAGCGGTGTCTCGGCGCGTCTCTGGTGTGCAAATACTGGCGCGATCTCTGCTTAGACTTCCAGTTCTGGAAGCAGATCGATCTCAGCGGCCTCCAGCAGGTTTGTGTTGTCATCTTCTCTTTATGTGCAGAACTGCGCTAGTCATAGATCTATAGGTGTGCAGAACTATTATACTTCAATTGAGAAGTGACTATCAAAACAGAGAAGCTTTAAGTGCCCCATGCATTCATTTTTTATTTTATTTTACAATAGTAATATTTTTGATTTATATATAAAATTATCAAGATTTAAGTGCCCCATGCTTTCATTTTTTATTTTATTTTACAGGGTTTTAAGCTACAATAGTAATATTTATTTATTTATATATAAATACATTTTTATTTTTCAATTTTTATAATAAAAATTATTAATATTATTATATTATCATATTAATATAAAATTGCTAAATAATAGATTTATAGGTGTGCATAATTGAGAAGTGATCATCAAAACAGAGAAGCTTTAAGTGCCCCATGCGTTCATTTTTTAATTGTTACAGGGTTTTATTTTACAATAGTAATATTTCTGATTTATATATAAAATTATCAAGATTTAAGTGCCCCATGCTTTCATTTTTTATTTTATTTTACAGGGTTTTAAGCTACAATAGTAATATTTTTTTATTTATATATAAATACATTTTTATTTTTCAATTTTTATAATAAAAATTATTAATATTATTATATTATCATATTAATATAAAATTGCTAAATAATAGATTTACAGGTGTGCATAATTGAGAAGTGATCATCAAAACACAGAAGCTTTAAGTGCCCCATGCGTTCATTTTTTAATTGTTACAGGGTTTTATTTTACAATAGTAATATTTCTGATTTATATATAAAATTATCAAGATTTAAGTGCCCCATGCTTTCATTTTTTATTTTATTTTACAGGGTTTTAAGCTACAATAGTAATATTTTTTTATTTATATATAAATACATTTTTATTTTTCAATTTTTATAATAAAAATTATTAATATTATTATATTATCATATTAATATAAAATTGCTAAATAATAGATTTACAGGTGTGCATAATTGAGAAGTGATCATCAAAACACAGAAGCTTTAAGTGCCCCATGCGTTCATTTTTTAATTGTTACAGGGTTTTATTTTACAATAGTAATATTTCTGATTTATATATAAAATTATCAAGATTTAAGTGCCCCATGCTTTCATTTTTTAATGTTAAAATGTTATGAAGAAATTACGAAATTTAAGAAAAATTATAATTTTATTTTACAACTCTCTATTTTTTATTTTCCCGGGTTTTATTTTACAATAGTAATATTTCGTATTTATATATTAAGTTTTATTTAATAATTTGTGTAATAAAAAGTATTAATATTTTTATATTAATATTATTTTAGTTATTTTTTTTACAAAAGTAATATTTCTTATATATTAAGTTTTATTTAGTAATTTGTATAATATAAAATATTAATATTATATTATCATATTGATATTATTTTACATGGATTTATTTTACAATAGTAATATTTCTTATTTATATATGAATTAATTTGTATTTAGCCATTTTTATAATAAAAATTATTAACATTATATTATCATATTAATATAAAATTGCTAAATAAAAACAAAATAAGAAATATTACAATTGCAACATTTCACTGTTTATTATTTTACTTTACATATTATAATTATTATTATACATTACACTTATACATTTTATATTATTGTTATTATTATGTCATATCTATATTGATATATAATCACACATTTTTGTCCATGATTTGCAGCCGTACAAACAAGGATTTGTTTAAAAAACACATTTTATAACAAATCATTTTATTAGAAAAATTACAATTAGATCCCCTAATAACTATGTAGCAAATAGCCTTTCTTATGCATATTTTTTAATGAACTATAGATGAAAGCTTTACTTCTCATATGCATTTGTACAAATAATTTTTTCCCTGCCAGTTATGCACTGTAAGTACGTATCGGATATGTAAGCGGTGCAAAACTTAAATAGTAGGTGCAAAAATGTCAATATTAAGGTGTTGCGTGTGTGCTAGGGTGTTGATATGTGGTTTTAATTGAAATAATGAATGAAGAGTGTTTAAATGCCACTTATTTCTCTCCCTGAGCGCAGGTTAAAGAAGATCTGATTTGATAACTCTGAGTTCTTGTCATATTTTATCACCATTTTCTACTATAGCGAATAAACTGTGATAATGTGAGAAATATTGAAGGTGTCTGAATAAATTTTGTTTTGACTGTATTATATATTATTGCAGGAGCAAAACTGTGTGTGCTACATGTGGTTTTAATTGAAATAATGCCTGAAAACTGTTAAAATGCCACTTTGACTGCAGGTGAAAGACGATCTCCTGGTGAAGATCGCGTCCAGGCGACAGAACGTCACCGAGATCAACATCTCCGACTGCAGGAACGTTCAGGATCACGGCGTGTGCTCTCTGGCGTCGAACTGTCCCGGTCTGATCAAGTACACAGCGTACCGGTGTAAGCAGCTCAGCGACGTGTCCCTGTGCACCGCCGCCGCTCACTGCCCGCTCCTGCAGAAGGTGCACGTCGGGAACCAGGACAAACTCACCGACCACGCGCTCAGACTGGTGAGGCGCACCACACACACGCTTTCAGCTCAGTTAATGGATGCATGTGTAAGCCGTTCATTAGCTGGGTTTCCATACACACATGTTTGAATGAGAAATTTGGGATGTTGCATAAAAAAAAACGCTGGATGAACATGCATTAAAAAAAAAACCATGCATTCAATTGAGGAGGATAATTTTTTATTTGATAGGAGAACATGCATAAACTATACGATGGAAACACATTTACTGAATAAATCCCTCACACATATGTTCAGCAGAGGCTGTGATTAGATAACTGGACTAACCAGCGGACTGTGTTTCCTTCCACATGTTTGAATGCGAAATTTGGGATGTTGCATAAAAAAAAACACGTGTATAATTAAGATAAAGAAGAGGAATTTAATTCGTTCGTTCGTTTATTTATTTGAAATTCGTAACCTCACCACTAGATGCCACTAAAAATTACACACTGCACCTTTAATTGAGGAGGATCAATTTCTATTTGATAGGAGAACATGCATAAACTACGATGGAAACACATTTACTGAATAAATCCCTCCGACAGCTGTTCAGCAGAGGCTGTGATTGGATAACTGCACTAATGAATGCCAAATTTGGATTCACCGGATGAACATGCATAAAAAAAAAAATGCATTCAGTTGAGGTGGATAATTTTTTATTTGATAGCAATAACATCGTTTTACTGAATAATCAAGTAAACCCAATTTCTTACTTTATCTTTGTAAAGAAACCTCATTGCTTAACTTTTTTTTCTTCTTTTTTTCTTTTTTTTCTTCCTTTTTTCTTTTTCTTTCTAGAATGATACATGTAATAATACAATAGATACAAATGTTTCACATATATTGTTCTAAATGATTCCAAAGCATCATGAGATACGAGGAAACATTAAAGGTAACATTCATATCAAATATATTAAAGAACAGTCGATTCACACATTAAGAAAAAAAAAAGAAAAAAGAAAAGAAGACATAACGGAAAGGAGGTATACATGTATAATTAAGATAAAGAAGGGGAATTTAACTCTTTGTAGATGTCCACAGTTCTGGTTGCTTTGCGGTTTGAAAGTCCTCGCACCGTTTCAGAGTAAAAACCTCACTGTCCCTCTGCTGTCTCAGACGATGACATCACTTCCTGTCGGCCACCGCTGGTTGCAGTTCGTAACCTCACCACTAGATGCCGCTAAAAATTACACACTGCACCTTTAATTGAGGAGGATCAATTTCTATTTGATAGGAAAACATGCATAAACTGCGATGGAAACACATTTACTGAATAAATCCCTCCGACAGCTGTTCAGCAGAGGCTGTGATTGGATAACTGGACTAATGAATGCCAAATTTGGGATGTTGCATAAAAAACGCTGGATGAAAATGCATAAAAAAAAAAACATGCATTCAAATGAGGAGAAAAAGAATGATTTGATTAAATGTGCATTTATTTTAATCAGTGGCTGTGTTTCCATCGACCTATTTTTACGCACATTTTGGCATATCGCATAAAAAAAACTCTGGATGGAAACGCCAAGATGCGCATAAATTAATTTGAATAAATTAAAATAAAACTTGATGGAAAAAAAAAAGTGAAATATTTTGTTTGTTTACCTATGGAAGTAAAATAATGCCTAATGTAGTTTAATTGCTCTAATTGAAAAAAATATGCATTGCATTAACCGTGCTTGTGTTTTAATGCATTGTATTTTTATTGCTTTTGAGTTGAAATTCAACATGGTCGTATATTTTAAGCTGCGAATGTTTAAATTCAAACATTTCTCACACATTTTCATTATTAAAAGTTCAATAATTCATAATCACACCACCATGTTGAATTTCAGCCCATTACAATGCATTAAATGCAAGCATGGTTATTAATGCAATGCATACTTTTTTCAGTTAGTGCAATTCAACAAGCATTTTTGTTTGAAATACATCAGGCATTATTTTACTTCCATAGCTAAACAAACAAAATATTTCACCTTTTAGTTTTCTTCCATATTTACCCGCATGTCATGTGACCATAAACATATTGAAATATGAACTTAAAATCACAGCGGGGGAAACATTTGATCTCAAAGGGGTTCGGCTGACAAAACCCTGGCGAATCCCTGCTGTGTATAATCATACCGCTGTATTGAACATTTGAAGGCTGAACTGAACGTGTGTGTGTGTGTGTTTTGCGCAGTTGGGCGAACACTGTAAAGAACTGAAGGACGTCCACTTCGGCCAGTGCTACAGCATCAGTGACGACGGGCTGGTGGCGCTGGCGCAGGGATGCAACAAACTCCAGAGAATCTACATGCAAGAAAACAAACTGGTACGTGTCGTCGAGTCACATGACATGTTCAGAGCGCCGGACTCTAATGCATTAGTGATCGGTCAGGATCATAAGTTGACTAGTGGCTTTGTGTAGAATAGATCGTGCTTTAAAGTCTCCATGAAATGGAAGTTGCGCTGGTCTTTTCTTCTCTATTGTGTCGTATATCCGAGTGAAACGCTTCGTGGGCGGGGCTTGATTTTGTCTGTGTGGAATTGATTGGATGGTTGTGGTTTGCTATTGGCTGATCTCATGTGAGTGACAGGTAGCCCCGCCCACATCATCAGAGAAGAGATGCTGCAAGAGGAACTTATTCTGATTCAAGATCACTAGGAACATGAATGTAACACAATAATTTATATTATACACACGCAATATTAATTTAAAGTCCCCCTGTAGTCATTGTATCCCTTAAAACTCGTCTTTGATCACCAAAATGACACATTTTTAAAGTTTTTCTTTGAAAAAAAAAAAAATCTTCATGCCTTAAAATATCTTGAATGTAACTCGACACCCTTGCCTCATTTAGTATGCATGGTTCTATGAATATGCAAATGAGCCCCGCCTCCACTCACTCACTCAGCTCAGAGATCCACTGGTTAAAAACACCACATACACACATAAACAACATTAAAAGCTGGATTTTCACCACAAGGGGGACTTTAAATAATGCGTCTGATCTTCTAGACGTCATGCTTAACCTGATTAGATTTAGTTTATTTGATAAATGTTTGCATCTCATCTCTTCATAGCGTTGCATTGCTCACATGCTGAAATAGTCTGAGGCGCCAGACACAAGACGAGAGGTTCGAGTCCAGTGTTTGTTTTTACCCATAAGCCAGTGCTTCTGACAAAAGCAGTCGTACATGAGTGTTTTCACTCTCCTGTCGTCACTTCTGTACATCTGTGGCTCTTCTTGTGTTCACGTTTCAGCAGTATTTATGTGTCTGAATCATTGTCTGTGAATAAGGACTGTTATTATCCCGTCAATCTCAGATCGTTTAGTCTGCCTTGATTATATTCATCATATTCAACAAATCTGCAATCTTAATTAGTGAACCGCTCGATACGGTCTTGTTTTCCTGGGAAATTATCTAAACACACTTAAAGCAAGATCAATTTGCTCGGAGCAAAATTGAGAGAAAAATACTTGTTCTCAGAGACTATATCTTGGTTATTTGTGTGTGTGTGTGTGTGTGTGTGTGTGTGTGTTTTAACCACACAGTGGGAACTTGATTTTTCTTGTTTTAATGCATAAACCGTAGTAAATTATTGCAATTCTTGATTTAAAGATGTTGAATTATTATTTTCATTGATTGTTTGTAATGCAGAACTGAAGGTCTGTCTGCGGCCACTGGGTGTCAGTGTTGCTCCTCTAATGAGAGACTCACTGTGTGTTTGTGAAGTGCTTTATTACAGACTTTTGGAGATTAATATGACTTTTACTTTACATGCAAAAGGCTGCAGTATCGGTTAGTTTGAGCTCATCATTTCAGTCAGATGAAGGGCGTTTTTAATCGCTTTACTCTTTGTAAATGAACAAAATGACTCTTAAATACCTAATAATAACAATATTTCTAACACTGTCGTCAGATTTCTTATCATGCTTTTCCAGATGTGTGATTATTATTGGCAGGGAATTCGACATGTTGAATGTTATATTGAGCTGCAAGAAAAGGTTCTATATGGAAACCCAAGTTACTACATTTATATGAAAGATTATGAAGGCAAACGTTGTTTTTCCTCATAACGTGTCTGAATAAGAAAGTGAATATAGTCATTGTGATTTCATGTTGCTGTTTGTGTCTTTGTCTTGTGGGAAGAGATGTGATTTTAGACATAAATGATATAACTGGGAGATAAAGAGATCTTAAGTAGAGTTTACCTGAATAGCGATGAAATCCAGGTTAATATACTTCATATTTAATGCAGGATTTGCTTTAAAACCGTTTTCACTTGCATAACATTTAAATAGTTATTAATCAAACTTGTAAATAAAACAAAAGCATGTACAAGAAAATTCTATTTCAGAATTTCATGTTTAAATCATTCATTTCTTAAAAAAAAAAAAAAAAATCAGTCCAAAAATGTTAGTAAATTTCACAAGAAACAGGTATTAAACATGACATTTAAAAAAAATTGTTTTCATAAAACATACTCCAGTTTTCGTTTATTTTATAGAAATAATTTAAAAATGCTAGTAAATTTCACAAGAAACAGCAATTATACATGAAATTTGAAATAGTATTTTCTTATAAAACTATAATAAATAATATAAATATATATAATATATAATATATAATAATAATTATAATTATTATATAAATAATAATTATTATATAATATAATATATAAATATAAATAATACTCCAGTTATCTTTTGTTTAATATAAACGTATAGAAATCATTTTAAAACAAATTAAAGGGACTCTATGTAATTTTTATTCATTGTAAATATGTTTGCATATTATAAGTTCACATGCTTGTTTCTCCGAAAAGCAATGCCAGTTATTCTGCTTTGAAACGTGCTCCGTGTCGGATTGCGTGATCCCGCCCACTCCCGAATTACCCAATAGCATTCCTTCCTACAGGAAATTTCTGTGTCTGTGTGTGTCTGTGAAATTTCAGCTCAAAATACCAGATCATTTATTACAGCTCGTCAAATTTGCCCCTTTTTGAGTGTGAGCAAAAACACGCCGTTTTTGTGTGTCCCTTTAAATGCAAATGAGCTGTAGCTCCGCCTCCTTTCAGAAGAGGGCGGAGTCTTTACTCCAGCTTCAGAAACTCCGGCAATAACAGAACAGGCCAATCTCCCTCATCCAGAATCCCAGTATAACCAGTAGCGAGTGCAGCCTTACGGAGAGACTCAGGAAGAGCTTCTGAATGTTAGTGGAGACATTTCTGTAGTTGTTGTGGAGTTACACTGATCATCTCATCATCATGTTTCACTTCTCCACAAGTGTCCACAGTTCCTGAGGTGTTTATAAGACAGCGGTGACATGTTCTGGTCAATAGTGTTCAGTGCTCGTCTGTGCTCAACCACAGAACAGCTTCAGGCTCTGCTGGATCTTCATCAGTGTGTTAGAACTGGTCTCTGTTGTCGCGTGTGGAACCAAATGTCGGCTGGTGTGTGTAAACGTGCAGATTAAGAGCCGGTAATATTATAATAAGATCCTCTTCATACTCAGAAGGAGAGCGAAATCTGATCAACTCAGTTTTTGACAAGGCTCAAGTTACTGGTTTTCACTTTGCACATTTTCTGTGTTGGTAGAAGCAAAAACATAGTTTATCTTTCACTGGTCAATTTTGAGATTTTGGACTATTTGTCTTCAATAACATGTCTTCTTTCAGACTTTTGGTGAAAAAAAGTCAGAAATACACATTTAGGTCTTTATTTTACTACACCTGTCATCATATACCGCTGGAAAGCTCTCTCTCTCCTGTACAATGCTGTCAGATCCAAATATGGTCATTTCCTGCAACCAATCGTGAAAGTACAATGGGGCGTTTAACTCTAAAAGCGAAATCTCATTGGCTGATGTCAATTTCTGACAGCGTGATTGGTTCAGATGCATCACGTGACGTGCTCTGACATTCACTGGGGTTCTGTTCAGTTGAAGGCCATAATGTTCTATAAGTTTTGATGTGTTTTAGGTGGTTTGTGTTGTTGATTGCTAATGATTTGATAATATATTTTGTCTGTAAATAGTTGTTTCTACTAAAAAAGTATGAATTTTTACAATCTTTAAGGGCCGTTTTCTCAAAATGTTATTTTTTTTCTCTCCACTTCAGCAGCACTTACATAAACCAAACTTTCCAGTTGTATTCCTATCTATATTCTTAAGGTTTTTACAGAGGGGTTTGTTCATATATCGTTCAGATTCTGATTTATACAACATTTTATACCTAAAAACGGGGCGAAACTGGATTTCTTTGGCTGTTGACAGTCTTTTCTGATTAATGGAGAGATAAAAAGAGATCCCCTGTGTAAAAACCTTTGACTCTAATATGTCAACAAAAATATTTTTGAATCTGGCCTTATCCAATGTTCAGATTTCTCTTCTGGAAAATATGCAAATTAGCGCATTTCTAATGAGATAATACCTAATTTGCATATTTAAGCATAAATATTCTAAAAACTTGTAATACAAAAGATATTTGTCTTAATGTCAGTAATCAGCTGGGGAAGTTTCATGCTGATATCAATTAGTTAATTTTTTTCCCCCTATTCACCCCCCCTTAAACATGGGAAAAGTGGGATTTTCATGATATGTCCCCTTTAAGTCTTAGTTTTCCTCATTATACGGTTCAGCGTATTGTTTCACAGGCAGTGAGGAAACATAACCATGTTCTTTCCAGGTGGAGCGAGGCACCGGCCCGTCTACCCGTGACATCTGAATCCTCTCTCTCCTGACGGCTCAAATGTTTTCGGTGACAGATCGCACAATTGTGCAACTCGTTTACAATGAGGGCCGGTCCCGTCCTCCTCCCCTCGGCCCGCTAATGGAGTAAAACGATCCCGCGTCTGTCTCTCCCAATCAATGATGAATAGGCTGATCCGCAGATGGGTCTGTTCTGCTCCTCCTCGCACACATAATTGAATAATTAAAAAGAGTTTCAGTGCGGTATCTCTGTCCTTTCCCTCGGCCTCTTTCTTTAAACATCGCTCTCTTCTGGAAATGTTTAAGATTGTATTTATTTGTCGTTTCAAACCCGTATCATATTCAGGCTTATTGTTGTTTCTTAAGTCCCCCTGTGGTGAAAACCCAGCGTTTAATGTTGTTTATGTGTCTATGTGGTGTGTTTAATATGCTTTAAGTCAAACCATGTGTAAGTTCATAAGTCGACAGCATTGCTGAGTATTTCCTCCTTAAAACTGCAGTGAACCAAAGACAGTCTCAAAAACACGCTTTGAAATCGCTGGTGTTTCTGACGTCACAAACTACCTTGTAACCAATCAGATCAACGTGTGATCGTCAACCAGTGGATCTCTGAGCTGAGTGAGTGAGTGGAGGCGGGGCTCATTTGCATATTCATGGAACCACGCATACTAAATGAGGCAAGGGTGTCGAGTTACATTCAAGATATATCAAAGATGAGTTTTAAGGGATTCAAGGATTGACTACAGGGAGACTTTATGAGAACATTCCACTTTTAAGTGTTTTCTGAAACAAGTAGTAACATTTAAAAAAGTTCCATGAATTTTTAATAATTCCATAATGTTTTCGTGCTAACGTTTGTTCATAACGTTTAGAGAGCCGATCGTTTTCTTCTAATGTAAACGAACGTGTCTCTCTCTCTTTTCAGCCTCTCAGTGAGTGAGTGGAGGCGGGGCTCATTTGCATATTCATAGAAGGGAGGCGGGGCTCATTTGCATATTCATAGAACCGCGCATACTAAATGAAGCAACGGTGTCGAGTTACATTCAAGATATTTTAAGGAAAAAAACGTTTAAATATGTCATTTTGTCATTTCTTATGTCGTATTATATCATATTCAGGCCAGGATCCGTATGTTTTGCGTTGTATGATGACATAATTAAGTTTTCATTTATAGGGGAACTGTTTCTTTAAGAACTATTACGCTCAGATTTCAGGAGCACATCAACGTTTACTGTTTCCTACTGTATCTCGATCCCCTTTTAATCTCTGTTTGCGTTGGGTTTCTTACAGTTAGTGTCCATGCAGATGGCCTGCGCTTTTAACGACCCGACTGCGATTAATGATTCCCTACAGGGGGGCTTTAAAAACACTCAGTTTCCAGGAGCACGTCAAATAAAATATCATCTGATATATTTCTGAGTATTCAATACGGAAAAAATATATTTTATCCAGCAGTATTTGGTTGAATCATTAAAACTTGCCATTGCATTTCAGAACGGAGCTTCACTGTAACGGAGTGTCATTGTTACAGTGTAATTATATATTGAAGTACTGAGTAATATTAATGAACTACATGTACTTACTATAGGGTTAGGGTAGGATTAGGGTTTGGTTGAGGATGTAATTATGCATAATTTACTGTTATTACTATGGTAAGTACATGTAACATACAGTACAGGTCAAAAGTTTGGAAACATTACGTTTTTTTATATTTTTGAAAGAAGTCTCTAATGCTTATCAAGGCTGCTGTTTATTTGATCAAAAATACAGAAAAAAAACAGTAATATTGTGAAATATTATTACAACTTAAAATAATAGTTTTCTATTTGAATATACTTTAAAAAATAATTTATTCCTGTGATGCAAAGCTGAATTTTCAGCATCATTACTCCAGTCTTCAGTGTCACATGTGACATCCAGTCAAGAAATCACTCTAATATTCTGATTTATTATGAGTGTTGGAAACAGTTCTGCTGCCTAATATATTTGATGAATAAAAGGTTTAAAAGAACTGCATTTATTCAAAATAAAAAAATATTTTCTAATAATATAAATCTTCTTTACTATCACTTTTTATCAATTTAACACATCCTTGCTGAATAAAAGTATTGATTTATTTCAAAAAAAGAAAGTAAAAAAATTACTGACCCCAAATTACTGACCAGTAGTGTATATTGTTGTTACAAAAGATTTAAAACGTTTGCTTCTTACTTGCTTTGTACTTTTTTTACTTTTTATTCATCAAAGTATCATCATATTAGAGTGATTTCTAAAGGATCTTGTGATAGACTGGAGTAATGATCCTGAAAATTCAGCTTTGATCACAGAAATAAATGATCATTTAAAGTATGAAAACCAATTATTTTAAATTGCAATAATATATCACAATATTATTATTTTTTTTCTGTATTTTTGATCAAATAAATGCAGGCTTGATGAACTTCTTTCAAAAACATTAAAAATAGTAATGTTTCCAAACTTTTGACCTGTACTGTATGTAAGAAAGACACTGTAAAATAAAGTGCTACCACTAGTGTCTGTTGCTTGTTAACATGAATTAATATCCTGCATTATTAGGCCTAGACGACGTCAGGTGCAAAGACAATTCGCTTCATACTTCTGTATCTCGATCCCCTTTTAATCTCTATTTGCGTTGGGTTTCTTACAATTAGTTTCCATGCAGATGGCCTGCGCTTTTAACGACCCGACTGCGATTAGCTCTGCGTATCGGGCCTCAGGGGTCGTGCGGGGAAATCCAATTTTCACCTACATTCAGATTTACTGAGTATCCCGTGCTCTTGCCCCCACATTTTATGGCCAAGCAGCTCGAGAACTAAAAGCAATTAAGCAGCGCGTTTAGCCAATTACCCGGCTTGTGATGGTCTCCAAATCAAATCTGTAGTTTTAAGGCCAGGTTCGCTCCTAAATTGGCCCACTTGTCTCCTTGTCAGATCTGAACTACTGAACTGTGGGAGCGGAGCCTCGAGAGCTTCGGATTGTAATGTTTCTAGGCTGAATGCGAGCCGGTGGGAGTTGTTTTATTTAGCGTATAACTTTAGATCAGTGTTTCTCAGAGTTTTCAGGCCAAGAATTACCTTTGATCACATCGCAACATCCAAGTACCACAGAGTTTGCTGTAAGGTTCAGTATTTGTTTTGTCAATCTGACATGATCTTAAATGTCATCCAGCATGTAGACGTTTACTTTTATGAACATTGCTGCTTTTTTTTTTGCTTTCTTATTTTGTGCATGGACTAAAACGATAGTATAACACTATTATTGTGAATAGATCAGAAATTACATTAAAAAATACAAACAATTTTAATAAAATATATACACTGCTTTTTTTTTTCAAAGTCTCTTCTGCTCACTAAGACTGCATTTATTTGATTTAAAAAATGTGAAATATTATTATAATGTAAATCAGATGTTTTCTATGTGAATATATAGTAAAGTGTAATTTATATCCTGTGATCAAAGCTGAATTTTCAGCATCATTACTCCAGTCTTCAGTGTCACATGATCCTTCAGACATTTATGATTATTAGCAATGTTCAAAACTATTTTGAAATAGAAATCGTAACATTATAAATGTCTTTAATGCAACTTTGATAAATTTAATGTGTCCTTTCTAAATAAAAAGTATTAATGTCTCTAAAAAAATTCGGACCCCAAACTTTTGAATTGTAGTGTTTTTTTTGTTTGTTTGTTTGTTTGTTTTACTCACAAGGACATTTTAAAGCAGTATTATTGTACTAAACTAAACTAAAACTATAACAAATACTTTCATTATTTGAAATAAATAAACATTAACTGAAATAAAATACAATATTAAAAAATGTCAAAATAGTTTTCTTAATTTTTAGCTTCCAGATTATTTATTATTATTATTATTATTTATTTTTAATTTTTTTTTAATTTTTTTTTTTTTATTATTTTATTTTATTTATTTTATTTTTAAATTTTTAAATTTTATTTGTTTTTTGTTTTTGCTTATTTTTTTGTTTTATTTGATTTCCCGACAGCTATAAATAAGAGACTTGTCAGATCACAGCAGAAATATATTGAATTTAATCTTAATTTTGCATGAAAGTCTTGCTCACTTTCCTTGAAGTGCAGGATTTTAATTTTCCATCCGCTCTTTAGAGACGTGCACACACGCCCAGATCACGCACACGTCCATCTGATTAGCTTGAGTTTTAATTAGCCTAAATGTCTACTGTACATGGAATTGTTGATGACCTAAAATAGATTAGAGAGCCCTCAATTTGCCTGTAATTACGTTTAGAGGGATGCAGAACGGGTCGACAGCATCACTGGCGGATGATTCAATATCAAATATCAACTTTTTAGGCTTACTTGGCTTTTTCAAGTGCTTGGCATCTAAGAAATGGCGTGTTAAAAGTGCAGTGAAAAGTTTTGCATCAAATTGAGGCTCCAGAACGAGAGATAATGAAGGCTGTCAATTACTGACGCTCGTCTCCTGAAAGATTCCCTCTTTTCATTGGACGTGGCGAGAGACCGAGGGCCGTATTTCTGTCTGGAAACGTGTCATGAGAACATGCTGCAATTATATTTCAATAGAATATTTCTCTCTGTGAAGAAAGAGCGCGATCTGCTTCCCGCTCAGTGCCTGGTTTCTCATAAGACATCCAAACAGAGGAACAAAAGCCAGCGTTTGAGATGCTGAAAGGGATTTTATGGGAAAACTCTGATCAAACTAGAGCAGAAAAGTTTGGGGTCTGTAAGATTTAGCATGTTTTTGTCTCTTCTGCTCACCAAGGCTGCGTTTATTTGATCAAAAATACAGTAAAAATAGTAAAATATTATTGAAATGTAAAAATTTCTATGTGAATATATAGTAAAGTGTAATTTATTCCTGTGATCAAAGCTGAATTTCCAGCATCATTACTCCAGTCTTCAGTGTCACATGATCCTTCAGAAATCACTCTCATTGAACCATAATGGTCAAATTAAGCAAGCGATTAGGGCTGTAAAATGATTAAAATGTTTAACCTAATTAATTACATGATGTGCCGATTAATTAATCAATCCCTCTAAAGATCATTTAAAGTCATTATTGTGTTAGATGAGAAAAGCATTGAATAGACATTACAAAAACTAGCTTTAGAAAGAAATATTTTGATTCAACATAGAATTTATTACACAAACGTTTTTGTTTAATTGTTTAATGCAGCTCAGATGTGCATGAATATGAATGAAAAATGAAATGATACTCTAAATATGAAAGGAAAACAACCAGTAGGTGGCGGCAAATCACTGTCTCATTGAGTGAGTCACTGAATCATTCATTCAACCGATTCATTCAGGAACGAAGCGTGTGGCGTCTTAATGAATGAGTCACTGAATCAATGACTCACTCGAGTCATTAAAAACTGCTGATTCATTCAGTAATGAATCACCGCTGTGAGAGAGTTCTGCTCTGACTTTGTTGGAACTACTTTCATTGGTGAAACTGGGCAAAAACTGACAATATTTCGTCTAAAATTTTAACTTCTTGTTTAATAAACTGTATAAAATCAATATCACGTTTGCAATCGTGCTGATATTCGGGAAAAAATAGCACTTGTGTGATATTGCTAAACTATATCATATGATATGAATATAAGACATAACCCATAAAGGGGCATCTTTTTGCCCTCCTAACTTAAATTTTAATTGCATTTTTATTAGGAATGCACAATATATCGGCCACTATATCGGTATCGGCCGATATATGTCCATTTTTTGATGTTATCGGTATCATCCTGATAAGAAAATGTATTTAAGCCGATAAATAACATATTATTTCCTTCAGCTGAGACTCTTCAGATGCGCACTGTTCAACATGATGCTTTTGAGTTGCTTGAAATATGATTGGAATCACTTCAAAAAAGGAAAATACAGTGAAGTGGAACATGTTCTGTCATATCGGCTACATAACGTTATTATGAGAACATCATTGTAATTGTGTGCTTGCGACATGGCTTTTATTGTGCGATTTTTGTTTTTGTAATCAGGCTCTCAAAAATTAAATACAAATTTGGATTTTAATTTATCGGCCGATATATCGGTTATCGGCTTTCAAATATAAAGAATTATCGGTATCGGCCAAAATTTGGATTTAGATTTATCGGCCAATATATCGGTTATTGGCTTTCAAATATAAAGAATTATCGGTATCAGCCAAAATTTGGATTTAGATTTATCGGCCAATGTATCGGTTATTGGCTTTCAAATATAAAGAATTATCGGTATCAGCCAAAATTTGGATTTAGATTTATCGGCCGATATATCGGTTATCGGCTTTCAAATATAAAGAATTATCGGTATCGGCCAAAATTTGGATTTAGATTTATCGGCCGATATATCGGTTATCGGCTTTCAAATATAAAGAATTATCGGTATCAGCCAAAATTTGGATTTAGATTTATCGGCCAATATATCGGTTATTGGCTTTCAAATATAAAGAATTATCGGTATCAGCCAAAATTTGGATTTAGATTTATCGGCCAATATATCGGTTATTGGCTTTCAAATATAAAGAATTATCGGTATCAGCCAAAATTTGGATTTAGATTTATCGGCCAATATATCGGTTATTGGCTTTCAAATATAAAGAATTATCGGTTATCGGTATCAGCCAAAATTTGGATTTAGATTTATCGGCCAATATATCGGTTATTGGCTTTCAAATATAAAGAATTATCGGTTATCGGTATCAGCCAAAATTTGGATTTAGATTTATCGGCCAATATATCGGTTATTGGCTTTCAAATATAAAGATTTATCGGTTATCGGTATCAGCCAAAATTTTGATTTAGATTTATCGGCCAATATATCGGTTATCGGCTTTCAAATATAAAGAATTATCGGTTATCGGTATCGGCCAAAATTTGGATTTAGATTTATTGGCCGATATATCGGTTATCGGCTTTCAAATATAAAGAATTATCAGTTATCGGTATCGGCCAAAATTTGGATTTAGATTTATTGGCCGATATATCGGTTATCGGCTTTCAGATATAAAGAATTATCGGTTATCGGTATCGGCCAAAATCTTCATATCGGTGCATCCCTAGTTTTAATAATCAGTCATCGCCTTGCATCATGTTCGTAACTAAACTATATACAATGTAAAATGATATACACCATTAAAAGCATTCATAATTTTAAACACATTTTTTCCGTAAGTATCCACACCCTATAAACTCATTAAATCGACAGCCCTATTAAAAACATCAAAGGTTTGACCGGCAGTGAATGTCTCTCTTCTTCAAACTCTTCCTCACCTTTAGATTGTGTTTGCTGTGTTTATCACAGGCCGCTTTGAACACCGCCGATCGATCCAGAGGGAAGCACTTTCAACTCTCTCATGTCATTGAGACCCTATTTTGGAGTTTTTTGATCAGTTTTTAGTAGGAAGCAATCACGTTCATCGATGACGAGGGCGTCACCTTTCGTGACTCGCCGGTGCGCGACTGATTGATATCGACAGGTTTCGCCGAGAGCAGAAAGAGGCGACAGAGAGAAACTCTGCGGTTTTTAAATGTCACGTCTCCTCGTGTGATACGAGAGCCAGCGAGGCGTTCGGTAAGCTCTTGTGTGGGATTACACCTTGAAAATCCCCGCTGGACAAAAAGAGGTCTATGAAAAGGTCCCGGTGTAGCGTGTGTGTGTGTAGTGTGTGTGTGTGTGAGGACCGGGCTCCTGGCCTTTAGGAGCCGCTCTCACTCTCGAACCGGCTCTGATGAGCTCTCGACTAGAGGAAGATGAGATTGTTTTCATCCTGTCGATATCCGTGAGATCTTAATTGAAATATATGAGAGTGTGTGTGTGTGGTGTTTTCTTCACTCGCCGTGTTTGAGCCTCTGAAAGCAGTGTGTGTGTGTGATCGGGATTTACATGCATAGTTTTTCATTTGCATCAATTTCCTTTGCAGCTGCTTTCTTGGAAAAGGAATTTACTATGTATGTAATTCCAAGGCAACATTTTTAATTTTCGGTTAGTTTGTTGGAGTACTAAAATAACTAAAACATAAAAACAGTATATACATATATTAAAAAAAAATAATAAAAATGACAAAAACACAAAATATTTACAAACAATTTACCTAAAATTAAAAAGTAATTTACAGTAAGGTCTCATTAGTTAATGCATTAACTGACATTAATAAACATTAACTGAAATAAAGTGAAAAAAAAAAAAAAAATTATAAATATAAATTCAACATTTCTAAATTATATATATAAAAAGGCAACATTTCTAAATTCATTTAGTTTCAGTTGAAGTACTAATATAACTAAAAATAAAACACAAAAACAATATAGACAAGAAAAATAACAAAAACAACAAATTTACAAAAACTTTACATACAATTTAAATCATAACGGTAACGCTTTACAATAAGGTCTTATACGTTAACATAAACTAACAATACTTCAGCATTTATTAATCTTGGTTAATGTTAATTTCAACATTTACTTATACATTATTATTAAAATCAAAAGTTGTTAACATTAATGAATGCAGTGTAAGTGTTGACTCAATCAATACTTCGATTAAAATGTTCACTTTTGAAGTAGGTTTGAACGAGTTGCACTTTTTTACTATGGTAAATGACTGTGTTACTCTACTCTCTTAAAGATAAAGCTTCTTGATTAACACTGATGCTTCAGTGAAGAGCCTTTAACATCTTTCCATCGCACAAAAGCCTCTTTATAGTGGATGTAGATTAAAATAATCTTCACACTAAGAAAAAAGTGGATATTTTCAGAATGGATCACTGAAACACGGTTCTTCTGCTGCATCGTTACAAAAAGCCCTCGTTATTTTTAAAGAGCGCACACAAATCTATGTATATAATAGGAAAAAAAGCTTTAAATGTCATTTAAAATGTTCTGTCAGAGGTGGTTGTGTTCAGATATGGCCTGCAGGAGGCGCTCTAAGATTGAGTTTCGACTTGAATGTGTGTGAAGAGTTTCAAATAAAAATGTGCTTTTACTGATTAAAAATTACATTTATATGTAATATATCTACAGTTTGATCTGATAATTGCTACTCTATTTTTTTTCCTCTACACTTTACAATAATGTTCATTAATTAATGTATTAACTGACATGAACTAACCATGAGCAATACATTTGTTACTGTATTTATTCATCTTTGTTAATGTTAGTGAATAAAAATACAGCAGTTCATGTTAGTAATGTTAACAAGATTTTAGTAAAGCATTAGTAAATGTTGAAATTAACATGAACAAATATTAATAAATGCTGTATAAGTGCAGTTCATTATTAGCTCATGTTAACTAATGTAGTTAATGTTAACTAATGAACCTTATTGTTGAGTGTTACCCAGTAAGTCTACACATTAGTGTGCGCTTCTGAGTGTGTCCACTCCCTGTTTTTGCGTCTGTAATCGTGTAGATGCTCTTATTTACGGCTGTGTGTGTGTGTGTGTGTGTGTGTGTGTGTGTGCACTTTCAGGAATTGGTCATATAGTTGTAAGATCTGTCGTAAAGTATAAATGAGTTCTGGTTCTGTGATTGAGTGAGGTGAAGCTTTCCTCAGGAGTGAACGCGGCCCGTCTCCTCATGTCGGGTGTGTTCTGGCTCAACTCCACTGTTAAAGTGCTTTTCTCCGGCTTTTGGGATGGACTGGGAGTGCTTTGATATGAAAAGATCGGCTGCGTCTGAAATCACACACTTCTCTGCTATATAGCAGGTGAAAAACAGTATGTGACAGAAGAATATGTCTAAATTCAACATGCACCAATGCTGCATTTTTCTAAATCATCCATCTAATCATTTCACGTGGGTCAATGTTTTAAAATTGAGATTTATACATAATCTGAAAGCTGAATAAATAAGCTTTGCATTGATGTGTGGTTTGTTACGATAGGACAATATTTGGCCAATATCTGGAATCTGAGGGTGCAAAAAAATCGAAACATTGAGAAAATCTCCTTTAAAGTTGATCATTTATGTTGGCGATTGTGCAGCATTCACTCACAGAAATACATGTTTTATATATTTACGGTAGGAAATTTACTAAATATCTTCATGGAACATGATCTTTACTTAATATCCTAATGATTTTTGGCATAAAAGAAAAATGGATAATTTTGACCCGTACAATGTATTGTTGGATATTGCCACAGATATCCCCGTGCGACTCGAACAAACAATTATTCATTATTTCAATGAGCTCATTGTTTCTGCATTCAATTATTGCATTGTTTAAATGAATAAATTTTTCGCTAATTGTGATTTTGTATATGTACATTTCTGAAATGCATAATATTTCTGATAACAGACCACTCTAAATTGTAATGTGGACTCATGTATTTCTGTAAAGCTGCTGTGAAACGATGTGTATTGTGAAAAGCGCTGTACAAATAAATGTGCATTGAATTGAATTAAATTCACAGTACTCATAAGAGTCTGAAAACAGATGGGCACTTAAACTATCCCATGAGGCCATAGGAGAGGATTTGTGAATGGCGACGGTAGGTCACATGATAATGACAACATACACCCGGATTACATTCATACTGTATACAACATACTTTTTTAAGCACTTGCAAAGTAAGACCTACTACAACCTTCACTTTTACTTTTACTGAGGTTTGTGTGTAGTTTTAAGTGTAGAGGGAGAGAAATGATCATGAAAACTTAAATTATGACTCAATTTTAGTGGGAAACAAAATAATAAATAATAAAAAATGACCTCTTTAAACTGTCCTGTCATCAGTGCCCTAATCACCCGGCTTCATTACCGCTGATGATGAACGTCTCTGTCCATTCATCTCCTGAAAAATACATTTTCAGAAAATAATGGCATGTTTTTAAAATATTTTTATTCAGCAAGGACGCATTAAATTGATTGAAAGTGGCACTAAAGACATTTATAATGTCACAAAAGATTATATTTCAAATAAACGCTGTTCTTTTGAACTTTCTATTCATCAAAGAATCCTGAAAAATAAAATTTATCATAGTTTCCACACAGACATGAACTGTTTTCAACATTGGTAATAATCATAAATGTTTCTTGAGCATCAAATCATCATATTAGAAGGATTTCTGAA
The DNA here is from genome assembly GCF_949319135.1 of Squalius cephalus. Classification (NCBI taxonomy): domain Eukaryota; kingdom Metazoa; phylum Chordata; class Actinopteri; order Cypriniformes; family Leuciscidae; genus Squalius; species Squalius cephalus. Next base: position 1,224,382 of record NC_137137.1, read on the forward strand.
GGATCATGTGACACTGAAGACTGGAGTAATGATGCTGAACATTCAGCTGTTTTACATTAGAATAATATTTTTGATCAAATAAATGAACCTTCGTGAACAAAAGAGACTTCATTAAAACATTTTAAAAATCTTACAGAGCCCAAAATATTCTATACAACAGCAGGGTCCACAAGTATATATAATATAAATCAATATTTTGTAATATATAAATAAGTACTTAAGTAATATAAAGCTTAACATGTAAGTAAATTAATGTAATTGATCATATGGCACTTAATATTTATCACTCAAATTTGTATACTGATAAAATGAAGTCGCACAGTACAAAAAATCCTCTTGATTTTACAGAGAAAAAAATACATTTAACAGCGTTTTACTATAAAATTTGGGATGCACTGATATGAACATTTTGCCTGATATTTGAAAGCCGATAACCGAGATATGCGCTGATAAATCTAAATCCAAATTATAGTTTAATATAATTCTGAGAAATTAATTTTTATATAATTTCTGAGACATTTTATATAATTTCTGTCCATCAAAAATGAACATATATCGGCCGATACCGATATAGTGGCCGATATATCTTGCATCCCTAATTAAAATGGCATGAAATGTAAGTTTTTGTCCTGTATAGTAAGTAATCGCACTGTTAACCATTTAACAGGTGTTAATTTGACAGTCTTTTCCAGGTACATTAGATGCAGAATAGAGGTATTGTGACTCTTGATCTCAGACTGTATAGATCTGCATTATATCTGTCCTGCTCTATAGATATTGTGTTTGACTAGTTTTGACCACGTCTCCCCCCCCCCCCCGAGCTGAAGCTCATTACCGGCGCTCGATAGGAGGAATAATGAATTGGTTTAATAAGCGTGGCGGGTCGATGTGGTTAATGAAGGGATGACAGACACCAGAGCTGACGAAGCTGTGTTAACGAGACAGTGATGTCAGCGCCATCTCAGTCTCTCCCAGCATCTCGACCCGCTCGGGTGTGTGTGTGTGTGTCACGGTACAAAACACACACTAGCAGATGCTTTGTAGTCATTCTTAAAAAAAACCCAAGATTTCCATAAACTTAAGTCAAAATTACAATGGTGTTCAGTATGCACTGCCACACTCTACACAGAATTATGTATTGATGTATTTTTGTGTTTACCCAAGCCTTCTTCACTCAATGCTGGGTTGTTTTAACCCAATTTTGGGTCAAATATGGACAAACCCAAACATTGGGTTAAAAGTGTAATTTAAAAGTTGAACGCAGCGGCTGGGTTTGTCCATATTTGACCCAAAGTTGGGTTAAAACAACCCAGCATTTTTTAGAGTGCAGTTTTCTACAGGGACTAATGCAATTAAAACATCAAGGAAACAAACTGCAAGTTGTGAATAAAGCATATAAAGGGAAACCCGTTAAATTGGCAGCAAGTAAAATTAAAACCACATTTTCGTTGACAGCTAAAGAAATGCTTTTTTAATAGTAATGCTCTGGAACCATCTAGCTCTCAGTAAACTGTGTGTCACATGATCCTTCAGAAATCACTCTAATATGATACTTTGCTGCTCAAGAAAGATTTTCTAAATGCTCACTTTAGCACGAAAAAAAAAAAGGGAAAAAAAAGGCATGGTTGTTTCAACCCAAAATTGGGTTAAAACAATTTTTTTCAAAAAAGCTTTTTTGTTTAAAAAAAAAAAAAAAAAAAAAAAAATGTAACCCAAATTTTTGGGTTAAAATTGAATGGTTGATTTTTTCCATTTTTACCCAAATCTCGGTTGAAACGAACCAGTATTTTTTTTATAGTGAAGAAGGCTTGGGTGATTAGGCATACGAAAATACATCAATAATTATGTGAATGAGCCAGTTCTCTAAAATGTTTCTCACGACGGCTTGTAACACTGAACAGGACTGTTTATTTCTTATATACATTAAACCACGCATTAGAATGTTTTGATTATTGATGTGCACCAACACAAACCGAAAGTTACGTTTCATCATGAGGCATTTCCACCGAGACCTGGACTGGAGTTACTGGTTTACGACTTGCTTATGAATTCATTGCTTTGTCAAGACTAAATAAGAAATTAAAATGTTACAAAAAAAACACATGCTTTCTTCGTTCTTCGCACTTTATTTCTGGTCCAGAAGGATAGTTTCGTCCTAAATAAATATAAATCATTATTAAAAATATTTCCGCAAATGTTTAGTAGACGCCGCACATATATTTGCATGCTGTAAAGAAATATTCAGATTATGTTAAATTACCGTCATGGTTATTTTATATATAGTGTACTTGTGTAGTTTGTGTATAGTGAGTGATTTCTGTCTTTCTGTCAGTGCAGCGTCTTCTCGTGCTTCAGATGGAAAGGTGACTCGACAGAACCGTCATAAAGAGAGTCACTCAGAGAGAAAGGCCTCATATTTCCTCCAGCAATGTTCAGAAGCGCACAGGCCGTTATGAGATATTGCACTGAGATGTCTAATCGATTAATGGTGCACTTAGGCAGGGTAATTAACAGGCGCTCGGAGAGAAACAGGACAGAGAGTGCCGTTCTTTATGAACATGACCTCAGACGCTTCCTGAACCCAATGACTATGAGGACAGTCATGCACCGATTATCAAATTATTATAGTACACAAAAAAAGTGCATTTGTCGTGTATTTTCTTCTTAACGTGCAATAATGACAAATGATGCATATTGAATCATTCACTCAGCTCTTTTCAAAGCATTATGGGAAAATGCTTCTTAAAGCTGAACCACATTATATCAATATCAAATTAAATAATGCATCGATTAATATTATTTGTAAACGTATACTGTACATGACCTTTATTACTCAACATTGCATATAAATTTTCATGCATTTGGATTGCACAGTTTTAACATAAATTAATAAACTTTACATGATGCATATTTGTCAGTCATGCATTAATTAAACGGGTATGATTTTTGCAATAGTACAGTAACTAGGTTTATATATTTATAATTGAAAAAGTCCAAATTTGTTTCAATCTCATACTTTTTAATTTAATTCGGTTTTAATTTTAATTTAATTTAATTTTTTTTAATTCGGTCATTTAAACCATTTTATGCTTTTAAACTTTTTTTTTTTTTTTTGCTTTCACAATGAACATGTTTATGCGGTTTGAATAAATGCATTTTTAAAAATATGATTATGTAAAGAAAATCAAATGGATGCAAATTAAATTTAGACCATGGCATTATTATTTTTTTCAGTGCAAAAAATCATACCTGTTTTTTTTGTTATGGCTGACAAACATGCATCACATTAACTGTTCTCTGCTGCCAAAGCAAATCCACTTTGATGAGATTGATACGGTAAAACCCACGCCATCGTTACTGTTCGTATCACTGTGAATCAAGAGCTGAGATTCAGATATGATAATGAGCGTTTGCATTCTGACCAATCAGAGCAGAGCAGCTCTCAGAGAGGCGGAGCTTAGAGAGACTGAATCTTCGATCGAAGCGTTTCAGACACTGAGAGAAAAGAGCTGATGCTGAAGTGCAGATTATGAGGAAACTAGAGTGGTTTTGACCTGTGATGCATGTGAATCTAGTGTAGGAGACTCTATAGCATAATACGTGCACTTTAATCGCCTAAATCTCATTATAATTGCATATAAACATAGTCAATGACCGTTTTCAAGCGTGTCTTTGCTCAGATTTTCCTGCTCCAAATGTTTAGTTGCTTTCCTAGGCTGACATTTATACCTTTTCTCCTTGTGTCTTGAGTTTGAAGTCTCTCTTTCCGGTCGTTCTCCGCGAGTGTTTGTCCTCTGATAACACACAGAAACCCATTACAGGCTGTTGTGTGCCGCTCAGGGGTCTGAAGTGACCAGTCACATCTCTCAGGCACAAAACTTAATCAGAAGCGCTCTGTCCCCAGTGCTGTGCATTTCCCATCATCCCCGTCCACTTTCAGACTCACTCGCTGGTCTCGTCCTCCTGAGAGATCGGACAAACTAATCGTCCTTCTCGTCCTTCTGACACCCGTCCTTCTGTTCATCCGGTACTTCAACTGTTCCCTTCTCAAATCTGAGCAACTCGTCACCGATACTGAAGCACGCAGTTGATCTCAGTAGAATTTGGCATGTTACTAACGTACAACATGACACTCAAACTCTTAGAGGGCAGTGTAATGTATAGATCATTTGTCTTTTAGAACTACGTTTAGGATGTAGACATTAGAGACATTTAGGACAAATGGTGAAAATAAAAATACACAACATAATATACAAATGAAATGAACAGTGCTTTATTTTTTCAGCTGTGTTTAACAGTAGCATACAAGAAAGAAATTATATGAACAAATATAAAAATAAAACACTATATAGACTTTACTGTATAAATTATACACTGATTCTTATTAAAGCTACTATTAAAGTTCTCAGTCAAAAGCAGCGTTTGTGTTCAGCACAATAAAGAAACTCATACAGGTTTGGAACAACATTAGAGTGAGTAAATAAGGACAGAATTTTCATTTTTAGGTGAACTGTCCCTTTAAGGACAAGCGGCAGCATGTTTACTACTAGGCTACTGTCCCTTTAAGACCGGTACGCATCTAAAATACACGCATATGACACACAAAGCTGCCATTAGTGACTTTCAGATAGTTTTTGCATTCATTTTATTTGTTATTTTGCCTCATTAGTTAACATGAACTAACAATTTACACTTTCTTGTATTAGGCATACATGACTTGCATTAAACTTTTGATCGGTTCATGCATTCTCTGGAAATCGAACCCATGACCTTGCCATGATCTACTGTTTAAGCTACAGAAAAGCCAGAATTACAGCATTTATTCGTCTTTGTATTTGTATTTGCATAATGCCCGCCCCTGGTCTTGATTGGCTGAACAGCGTCTCTTAGCCCCGCCCTCAAACACTGTAGTTTATCTGAGACTGGAAGAGTTTGGTTCGTGTTGTTCATGTCGAGAAGACGCTGTTTTCTGAGTTTGATACGGTAAAACCAACGCCATCGTTACTGTTCGTATCACTGTGATCAAGAGCTGAGATTCAGATATGATAATGAGCGTTTGCCTTCTGACCAATCACAGCAGAGCAGCTCTCAGAGAGGCGGAGCTTAGAGAGACTGAATCTTCGATCGAAGCGTTTCAGACACTGAGAGAAAAGAGCTGATGCTGAAGTGCAGATTATGAGGAAACTAGAGTGGTTTGACTTTGCATGCATGTAAATCTAGTGTAAAATAACACCATAAGACGTAAATATATATAAATCAGGTATTTACATAAGTGTTTTATGTTTGATGTGCATCATATTAGATCGAAAGGTTTTCATCTTTTGAGGTTTCAGCTCAATGCCATTTTGTCCGTGTATTTTATAGATGCTGAAAACTTGTTTGTAAAGCCTCTTCCCATCGTCAGTGAAGAATCAGTCTGTCAGCGTGACACAAACGGGCGAGTTAACCGTTCCTTCAGGACTAACTGGTCGTCGATTGTAAACACATCAGAGTCTGCAGGGACGTGTCAATCACGCCGTTCGCTGGAGAACGGACAGATGTGGGCGAGCTGAGATGCACATCACTGTCAGCCCAGGATTTAGTGTAGAGCGGCACAACTGAGCCATAACATCGATATCATATCATATAACAACAATAACTCGTCCTGGTAATTCAGCTTCAGTTTGAGGAGACGGTCTGATGTATCAGTTGTTAATGTCCTGCTGTGGTTAATTGACTTTCTAATGGGTCATTACCACAGCCGGGGTAAAACCATCCTTTAAAAACCACAAATATGTCGTCCATTTCTAAAAATAGTTTGTTCAAATGTTGTGTGGGGTCTCGGATCTATTTAAAGAGGAAAATGATCGTTCGCCATCGTTTATTCGCTCTCATATTGTTCTAAACCTTTTTTTTTTTAGATAGTAAAATATTTTCTTATTCATCAAATTTCAAAAAGGACATAAAACAACATGAGATTATCATAACATTTTGGATATACCATATTCCAAGTCATTTGATAGCTTTGAGCTCATTCACATTCGGTTATGATTTTTATAATGAAATGCCACATTTGAAGCAAGTTCTGGTGCATTTCAGTAAAGAAAGAACAACATGAGTGTGATTTTAAATAATGACACAATTTACATCTTTGGTAGATCTGTTGCTCAGTGTTTTATTTTTTTTTCCCTAATATGACCAGCCAAATAATACTTGCTTTATCTCTGTAATCTCTATATTATTGGGCAGTTTCACTTAAATAATCATTACTATAATATCTCTCAGTGATATAATAATAAATAGATATATAGTACATGCTACTTTGTCTGTACATACAGTATACACTGATTTTTTTTTTTAATCTCTGATTTACTTTTAAACAATTTTCACTCAGAAAATGCTAGTAAATTCCACAAATCATTACAAAGAAATGGCATGCAAACCATTAAATGAAATGTAAAATTTTGAAGCAGAAAGACTTGGAAAACGCACTCCAATAATCTTAGATAAATAACTGTTTACAGTATACACTCACGTAAAGCAATATATACGTTATAGCAAATCTCAGCTGGAAAAACCATCGTAAAAATGTCAAATATTATCGCACAGCTCTGCATATAAAGTTGAAATGTCTAACTTTATTCTAATATATACTTGCGTAAAGCGATATATACGTTATAGCAAATCTCAACTGTTTATTTTGTTGCAGAATGTCACTATATTATCGTCCAGCTTTAATCTGCTTAATGCAACTATAAGGCATGACGATATTAAGACATTATAAACATCATGATTTTCTGTAAAACTGTATATTGTGAAAAGCACTGCTAATATTGCATTTCTTCAACTTAACTTACGGTGTACCTCAGGGCTCTATTTTAGGGCCTTTACTTTTTTCCCTTTACATGATTCCCCTGGGCTCTATATTTAATAAATATGGCATTTCATATCATAGTTGTGTTCCTTTTAAAGCAGGGAGTAATGCGGCTGAAAATTCTGGATTGTCTTGAGGAGGTGAAATGTTGGACGAACTCAAATTTTCTAATGTTAAATGACAAAAAGATCAAAATTGTAATTTTTGGCAAAAAAAGTCTTGTTCGCCTTTAAGAAGTCTAGGGCAGTTTTCAACCTATATAAAAAGTCATGCCACTAACTTTGGCATAGTTTTTGATTCAGATTTCAAATTTGGCCGTCAAATAAATACAGTGGTAAAGAATAGATTCTTTGTAAAAAAAAAAAAAAAAAAAAAAAAAAAAAATCAGGAATTCTAGATCTTGGAAAAAAAAGTCCCCTGTGGTGAAAATCCAGCTTTTAATGTTGTTTATGTGTCTATGTGGTGTTTTTAATCTGCTTTAAGACAAAGCATGTGTAAGTTCATAAGTCGACAGCATTGCTGAGTATTTCCTCCTTAAAACTGCAGTGAACCAAAGACAGTCTCAAAAACACGCTTTGAAATCGCTGGTGTTTCTGACTAACTACCTTGTAACCAATCAGATCAACGTGTGATCGTCAACCAGTGGATCTCTGAGCTGAGTGAGTGAGTGGAGGCGGGGCTCATTTGCATATTCATAGAACCACGCATACTAAATGAGGCAAGGGTGTCGAGTTACATTCAAGATATTTTAAGGCATTTTCAAGCCATTTTGGTGATCAAATATGAGTTTTAAGTGATAAAATGATTGACTACAGGAGGACTTTAACAAAACTAAAAAGCACAACATCAACAGATCTACCGCATGCTCCTTTAAGAGCTTTGTTTCCTCATGATTGATCTTTGCATGCAGATGTTTTATGATAAAGCTTTAAATCTCGTACGGTGTAATGCGCTGTGAAGTTGCATCAGTCTGGAAAGTTTTATCCCAGCTTGCTTTTGTCTTTACCGCAACACTCCAGTGACCACGATAGTAATGTTGCTTTTGCTGTTTATGACTTCCTTTGTTACGAGCGGCCTGTGTGTTTTATTATTGCTTATCTTCCCCGTCTTATAAGCTCATCGGTTGTTCTGCAGAGATATGATGCTTCTCCCCGCTGCGTGATGCTCGTGGTTCGTTTCCTCGGCGGGTCGCAGCAGCTTCGGGCTTCGTTTCCGGACCCATTTCGAGGTTAAATGCGAGCGGACTGCTGTTCTCAGGCCTTTGGAAAGTCGTTAGGTTAGCGTGAAGAATGGCCTCCATTAGTGTGGATTCACACAGACTCATCAGCGCTCGTGTTTCTGGCCTGCCGAGACTCAGTAATGGTCGAGTCCGAGTCCGAGTGATGCTGATTGTTTCCTTTGAGTTCGGATAAAGAGAAGTAGATTAACACGAGGGCTGATGCTCGTGTGAGTTCTCTCTGCGCTTTAGCTTTCAGTTTAAAGAAAACCGACTCTCAGATGTTGTTATTATTTCTTCTTAAAGGGTTAGTTCACCCAAAAATGAAAGTTCTGTCAGTAATTACTCACCCTCATGTTGTTCCAACCCTGTAAGACTTTCGTTCATCTTCAGAGCACAAATTAAGATATTTTTGATTAAATCTGAGAGCTGGCTCACTCCTCCATAAGGCGTGTTTCCATTACAGATTTGCGCAAAACTTTTGCGAATTTTTTTTTTATATATATAAATGTCGACAAAAAAACTATTGTGAAATTGTGTGAATTTTACAGTAAAACAATAAAATAAACCTACCTATTTTAGCTTCAGGCTCTAAAGGGTTAAAGTCATTGTGAAGTTTACCACATTTTTCAGGTCTTAAAAATGGTTCATCAGTCCAAGACTGCATTTATTTGATACAAAATACAGTAAAAAATAGTGAAATATTATTATAATATAAATCAGCTGTTTTCTAGGTGAATATATAGTAAAGTGTAATTTATTCCTGTGATCAAAGCTGAATTTTCAGCATCATTACTCCAGTCTTCAGTGTCACATGATCCTTCACAAATCACTCTAATATGAGGATCTGATGATCAAGAAACATTTATGATTATTATCACTTAAAACACTTCATATTTCTGTGGAAACTTTCATGCATTTAATTTTTCAGGATTCTTTGAATAGAAAGTTCAAAAGAACAACATTAATCTGAAATAGAATTTATTTGCAACATTCTAAATTTTACAGTCACTTTTGATAATGCATTAATTTATTTCAAAGTGTATTTTCACCATCCAGGCAATTCTAATGAATACAATTTCAACGTTTTTTTTATTATTTTAATTTTTTTTTTAAATTAGAAAAGAAATGCATCACGAACATGAACAGTTTTGTTTGTTAACTATTAAACATGTTACATGCATGATGTATAGTAGATTGATTGATTATCGTTGATGTTTTTGCTCTGGTCTGTTTGTAGATTTGTATTGTGCGCTCATGGCTGTAAATAATAAGAGTGTTATGGACAGGACAGCATTGTTTAGTCTGACAGAATGCAGTGCAAGTGAAGATGTTTCTCAGGAAATAGATTTACTTTAAACGAGGGTCATTGGCTCGCTCCCTTCGGGCTGTTTGAGGCACATTAAGCTCATTACATGTGAACTGATAAAGCTAATTCATTGATGAAGCGGCTACACAAATGTCTTTTGTAGAGTCGGGAGCTCTAGACTGAAATAGACCCTCATGAAGATGGTGAATGAAACACTCTTATATCAAGGTTGGCCAAATCACAGTGCATATTTCACCTTTATATCACTGCTTGTTGAAGATTACTGTGTGTGTGTGTGTGTGTGTGTGTGTGAGATGGATGATTGGAGTGCCGGTATCGTGTCTCCGATTGCTTCCGAGAGAGTTTTGTGCCATTAAGGATCTCAAACCCAGAGCATATCCCAGGCTCAATTTTATTATTGAATACATATTATACAGGGAAGCAATTTATAAAAGCGCCAGGCTCTATAACCTTGTTGAGAAATGTGTGAAATATCGAATGGCCCTTCCTGCTCGACTTTAACCATTAACTATCGCGTTACAAGAGGAAAACCCGCTTGTATTTGCAAGCCGGGCGACGAGTGATTGATTTTTGAGCAGGACGGCAGATGTTGACTGACGTGTTCATGAAAAGGTCATAAATATTATGAACTGACGGGTAAAGGTCGGCGCTGGACGAGGCTGTCGTGAGTGGTTAAAGTGCTGGAAAATAATCACAACACGGGGGAAAAAATAGAAAAATACAAAATAACATGCTTTTCAGAATCTGTTTGAGCTTTTATTTGTTTCTCACTGCAAGAAAATGTGTTTCTGTCTCGTTTTCCAGCACAAATATCTAATTCTTAAACCAAGATACATTTAATGGAGAAGCAAAATTACTTAAATATGAAATATTTAGGCAAATTAAGTGGCAAAACGGCGTCAGAGAAATAAACTTAATTCAATGCATGATTCTGGATAAATTGAAAATGTATTTTTATTTTTTTTTATTTTTATTTTTTTCTTCAATATTGAGATCCAAATTCTCCCACAATTCTGATTAGACAACTAAACAAATGGCAAGACTTCACTTGTTTAATTACTGGATGAATCAGTGTTTTTGAACGAATCCCTTAAGTGAATGATTCAATGACTCACTCATAAAGACTTCACTTGTTTAATTACTGGATGAATCAGTGTTTTTGAACGAATTCCTTGAGTGAATGATTCAATGACTCACTCATAAAGACTTCACTTGTTTCATTACTGGATGAATCAGCGTTTTTGAACAAATCCCTTCAGTGAATGATTCAATGACTCACTCATGAAGACTTAACTTGTTTCATTACTGGATGAATCAGTGTTTTTGAACGAATCCCTTAAGTGAATGATTCAATGACTCACTCATAAAGACTTCACTTGTTTAATTACTGGATGAATCAGTGTTTTTGAACGAATTCCTTGAGTGAATGATTCAATGACTCACTCATAAAGACTTCACTTGTGTCATTACTGGATGAATCAGCGTTTTTTAATGAATCTCTTGAGTGAATGATTCAATGACTCACTCATAAAGACTTCACTTGTGTCATTACTGGGTGAATCAGCGTTTTTGAACGAATCTCTTGAGTGAATGATTCAATGACTCACTCATAAAGACTTCACTTGTTTCATTACTGGATGAATCAGCGTTTTTTAATGAATCTCTTGAATGATTGATTCAATGACTCACTCATAAAGACTTCACTTTTGCCATTTCTGGATGAATCAGCGTTTTTGAACAAATCCCTTCAGTGAATGATTCAATGACTCACTCATGAAGACTTAACTTGTTTCATTACTGGATGAATCAGTGTTTTTGAACGAATTCCTTGAGTGAATGATTCAATGACTCACTCATGAAGACTTAACTTGTTTCATTACTGGATGAATCAGTGTTTTTGAACGAATTCCTTGAGTGAATGATTCAATGACTCACTCATAAAGACTTCACTTGTGTCATTACTGGATGAATCAGCGTTTTTTAATGAATCTCTTGAGTGAATGATTCAATGACTCACTCATAAAGACTTCACTTGTGTCATTACTGGGTGAATCAGCGTTTTTGAACGAATCTCTTGAGTGAATGATTCAATGACTCACTCATAAAGACTTCACTTGTTTCATTACTGGATGAATCAGCGTTTTTTAATGAATCTCTTGAATGATTGATTCAATGACTCACTCATAAAGACTTCACTTTTGCCATTTCTGGATGAATCAGCGTTTTTGAACAAATCCCTTCAGTGAATGATTCAATGACTCACTCATGAAGACTTAACTTGTTTCATTACTGGATGAATCAGTGTTTTTGAACGAATTCCTTGAGTGAATGATTCAATGACTCACTCATGAAGACTTAACTTGTTTCATTACTGGATGAATCAGTGTTTTTGAACGAATTCCTTGAGTGAATGATTCAATGACTCACTCATGAAGACTTCACTTGTTTCATTACTGGATGAATCAGTGTTTTTGAACAAATTCCTTGAGTGAATGATTCAATGACTCACTCATGAAGACTTCACTTGTGTCATTACTGGATGAATCAGTGTTTTTGAACAAATTCCTTGAGTGAATGATTCAATGACTCACTCATAAAGACTTCACTTGTTTCATTACTGGATGAATCCGTGTTTTTGAATGAATCCCTTGAGTGAATGATTCAATGACTCACTCATAAAGACTTTACTTGTTTCATTACTGGATGAATCAGTGTTTTTGAACGAATTCCTTGAGTGAATGATTCAATGACTCACTCATGAAGACTTCACTTGTTTCATTACTGGATGAATCAGTGTTTTTGAACAAATTCCTTGAGTGAATGATTCAATGACTCACTCATGAAGACTTCACTTGTTTCATTACTGGATGAATCAGTGTTTTTGAACGAATCCCTTGAGTGAATGATTCAATGACTCACTCATAAAGACTTCACTTGTGTCATTACTGGATGAATCAGCGTTTTTGAACGAATCCCTTGAGTGAATGATTCAATGACTCACTCATGAAGACTTCACTTGTTTCATTACTGGATGAATCAGTGTTTTTGAACAAATTCCTTGAGTGAATGATTCAATGACTCACTCATGAAGACTTCACTTGTTTCATTACTGGATGAATCCGTGTTTTTGAATGAATCCCTTGAGTGAATGATTCAATGACTCACTCATGAAGACTTCACTTGTTTCGTTACTGGATGAATCAGTGTTTTTGAACGAATTCCTTGAGTGAATGATTCAATGACTCACTCATGAAGACTTCACTTGTTTCATTACTGGATGAATCCGTGTTTTTGAATGAATCCCTTGAGTGAATGATTCAATGACTCACTCATGAAGACTTCACTTGTTTCATTACTGGATGAATCAGTGTTTTTGAACAAATTCCTTGAGTGAATGATTCAATGACTCACTCATGAAGACTTCACTTGTGTCATTACTGGATGAATCAGTGTTTTTGAACAAATTCCTTGAGTGAATGATTCAATGACTCACTCATGAAGACTTCACTTGTTTCATTACTGGATGAATCAGTGTTTTTGAACAAATTCCTTGAGTGAATGATTCAATGACTCACTCATGAAGACTTCACTTGTGTCATTACTGGATGAATCAGTGTTTTTGAACAAATTCCTTGAGTGAATGATTCAATGACTCACTCATGAAGACTTCACTTGTTTCATTACTGGATGAATCAGTGTTTTTGAACAAATTCCTTGAGTGAATGATTCAATGACTCACTCATGAAGACTTCACTTGTGTCATTACTGGATGAATCAGTGTTTTTGAACAAATTCCTTGAGTGAATGATTCAATGACTCACTCATAAAGACTTAACTTGTTTCATTACTGGATGAATCCGTGTTTTTGAATGAATCCCTTGAGTGAATGATTCAATGACTCACTCATGAAGACTTCACTTGTTTCATTACTGGATGAATCAGTGTTTTTGAACAAATTCCTTGAGTGAATGATTCAATGACTCACTCATGAAGACTTCACTTGTTTCATTACTGGATGAATCAGTGTTTTTGAACGAATCCCTTGAGTGAATGATTCAATGACTCACTCATAAAGACTTCACTTGTTTCATTACTGGATGAATCAGCGTTTTTTAATGAATCTCTTGAATGATTGATTCAATGACTCACTCATAAAGACTTCACTTTTGCCATTTCTGGATGAATCAGCGTTTTTTAATGAATCTCTTGAGTGAATGATTCAATGACTTACTCATAAAGACTTCACTTGTTTCATTACTGGATGAATCAGCATTTTTGAACGAATCCCTTAAGTGAATGATTCAATGACTCACTCATAAAGACTTCACTTGTGTCATTACTGGATGAATCAGCGTTTTTGAACGAATCCCTTCAGTAAATGATTCAATGACTCACTCATAAAGACTTCACTTGTGTCATTACTGGATGAATCAGCGTTTTTGAACAAATCCCTTTAGTGAATGATTCAATGACTCACTCATGAAGACTTAACTTGTTTCATTACTGGATGAATCAGTGTTTTTGAACGAATTCCTTGAGTGAATGATTCAATGACTCACTCATGAAGACTTCACTTGTTTCATTACTGGATGAATCAGTGTTTTTGAACAAATTCCTTGAGTGAATGATTCAATGACTCACTCATAAAGACTTCACTTGTTTCATTACTGGATGAATCCGTGTTTTTGAATGAATCCCTTGAGTGAATGATTCAATGACTCACTCATGAAGACTTCACTTGTTTCATTACTGGATGAATCAGTGTTTTTGAACAAATTCCTTGAGTGAATGATTCAATGACTCACTCATGAAGACTTCACTTGTTTCATTACTGGATGAATCAGTGTTTTTGAACGAATCCCTTGAGTGAATGATTCAATGACTCACTCATAAAGACTTCACTTGTGTCATTACTGGATGAATCAGCGTTTTTGAACGAATCCCTTGAGTGAATAATTCAATGATGAATCCATTTTTAACAGTCACTTGTCGCCGCCTACTGGTGTAACAATGTAACAATACAATCATTATTTGAAACTTTGTTACTTTCAAAAGGTTTATTTCTATCGCTACTGTAGAAATCAGTGTTTATATCAGAACTATACGCTTTTATCCAGTACTTCTGTGATATTATGAGTTATTGTAACACTGAAATACTGTGTAGTTGAAAAGATCGTTGTCATATAGGAATAAATAAAACTGAAATACACTGTGTGGTTGAATAGACTGACTTGTTGTCATATAGAAATAAGTCATATTGATTCTCAACTCAAGTAAATGCATCTAGATTTAAGAAATTGTAGGTATTTGCACTGGTAATCAATCAAGACAAAACTACTGAATAAGAAAGTAATGTTTTTTGCAGTGTTACGGTTGATTTATGACACAGAACCGGTTCCAGAGGACGTTTGATTGTCGTGTGTTATTTAATAAATTGGTGTTTTCCTCCTGTAAGGTATCCGCTCGCTCTCTTCTGGGTTAGCCTGTTCCTGAGGCTCATATTCCGGGCATTTTCCCTCTCTCTTCCTGCCCTTGTTTAAGCAGATGGAGCTGGAGCTCCGCCACGGGAGTCTGGGATTACAACATCAGCATCTCGGAGCGCTTTCTGCTTCAAAAAGACCACCGTTGAGTCTGGAGAACCCTGTGCTCACATCTGATGAACCGTAATCAGACTCGAGAACGTGTATTGCGAACAGCACTAACAAATCAGTGCGCATTCTTCTGAAAGAAATCATAATCTGTGACGTCACTAACACCTCTTATTTTTCATTTTCCTGCGTCACCATAAAGAGATTTATTTTATTAACATTTTTATTCTTAATTAAATTATTAATTTATTAATTAAAATGATTTTATTATATTAGAAAAATACCAGATCAATACCGGCCATTATTCATAAATATTATATGAAAAATTATTTGTTAAAATATGAAAAAGGAAGTATAACTGCACCATTTAAATTAAGGTTTAATAAATAAGCCTAAGAATGATTTTGTTATTTTTTTCATTTATGTACTTATTAAATATATATAAATGAATTGATGTTTATTAAATAAGCCTAAGAATCGTCTTATTAAATAAATAAATAAATAAATAAATAGTTTAATAAGCCTAAGAATGATCTTTTTAAATAAATCAATAAACAAATAAATGAATAAATTGTTTATTAAATAAGCCTGAGAATGATCTTATTAAATAAATAAATATGTTTATTAAATAAGCCCAAGAATTTGTTTTATTTAATTAATAAATAAATAATTGATTGTTTATTAAATAAGCCTAAGAATGATTGTATTAATTAAAACAAACAAATAAATAATGGTCTAATTAATAACTAATGGTCTAACTAATAAGTCTAAGAATTAATAAATGAAGAACTTTTCGAAATTATATTATATATAATGATATATAATATAATGCAATATAATAATAATGATATGCATGTGTGTGTGTGTGTGTGTAGGCTATGTGTGTAAATATATATATATATATATATATATATATATATATATATATATATATATATATATATATATATATATGGTTAAAGTTAAATAAATAAGCCTAAGAATGAATTTACAAATGAATGAACGAATAAATAATGATGATTTTAATTGCTTTATTTATTTATTTATTTATTTATTTATTAAGTTTAAGGATTAAGATATTTCCCCTTTTGCCATAATTTCATCATTTTAATAGTGTTTTGTGTCTCCTTTCTCACTGAGCCCTCTCCTCTGAGCTCTCTCTCTCTCTCACACACACACACACACACACACACACACACACACACACACACACACACACACACACACACACACACACACACACACACACTCTCAGTGTAATCTCAGCGATATCCTCTCTTCCTCAAGGCCTTGTTCCTTCACTTCAGTTTTCCAGGAGTGGGTTTTCCCGCAGTTGTACGAGGGGCTCAACACGTCTGATTTACAGGAGTCTGCTTCTCCCAGCTGGGCTTGTTATCGTGTCAGTTATGCGCAGGTATAATAAAGTCGGAGTGGATTTCTCCTGCGGGATCTCGGGAACGCTGAAACCTAATACATGCACGGTTGGGAAGCCACACTGATTGAACACTTCCTTCATTATATGAAGACATTGGGGGAGGACAGCGCGGAGTTCACCAGCGTTTGTCAAACGCCTCTATATTCCTGTGCTGGGAATTAACAAGCTTTGCTGACAGGAAGTATTACAGAGCTCATTTATTATAAAGTCCGACTGCTCTATTTGAACGGGACGGCCCGCAATAAAGCACATTATTTATCTGTTCCGCCTCACGCTCACGGCGAGCGTCTCGCGCGGATACTTACGCTGTAAATTGGAGCTGCTATTTTAATCTAGATCAGATTGAATTGTGCCGAAGAGTTTTCCTGCTCTGTCAGCTCGTCTCTGATTGGCTAGTCAGACTTACTTTCTGAACTTGTTCTTTAGGGAAAGTCGCACAACTTTTGGCTTCACTTTTTGTTTCGTCGTTTGTTTACTGAAGTTCAGATTTCAGAGTCTGACCTACGAATTTTTTTGTGTAGCAAAATATTGACTGTGCTCAATCCCTGGAGAGTGACATCATATCCTGTTGACCATGTTTGTTGTTGAATCCAAAATTGCTAGTGAGATTTTATTTACTTTTATTCTGCATAGACGCATTAAATTGATCAAAAGTGACGGTAAAGACATTTATAATGTTATAAAAGATTCTATTTCAAATAAATGCTGTTCTTTTGAACTTTCTATTCATCAAAGAATCATGAAAAATAAAATGCATCACAGTTTCCTCAGAAATATGAACATTAATAATTATTCACATAGAGAACAGCTGATTTACATTGGAATAATATTTAACAATTTTTACTGTACTTTTGATCACATAAACGCAGCCTGGGTGAGCAGAGGAGACTTTCAAAAACATATTAAAAACACCCACCCCACAATTTTGAACGGTAGTGAATCTGTTACATAATTCGTTTCCATCCAATTTCACTCATCCATCCATCCATCCATCCATTTCACACATCCATCCATCCATCCATCCATTTCACTCATTCATCCATCCATCCATCCATCCATCCATCCATCCATCCATCCATCCATCCATTTCACTCATCCATCCATCCATCCATCCATTTCACTCATCCATCCATCCATCCATCCATTTCACTCATTCATCCATCCATCCATCCATCCATCCATCCATCCATCCATCCATTTCACTCATCCATCCATCCATCCATCCATTTCACTCATTCATCCATCCATCCATCCATCCATCCATCCATCCATCCATCCATTTCACTCATCCATCCATCCATCCATCCATTTCACTCATCCATCCATTTCACGCATCCATCCATCCATTTCACTCATCCATCCATCCATCCATTTCACCCATCCATCCATCCATCCATCCATCCATCCATCCATTTCACTCATCATCCATCCATCCATTTCACTCATCCATCCATTTCACTCATCCATCCATCCATCCATTTCACTCATCCATCCATCCATCCACCCATCCATCCATCCATTTCACTCATCCATCCATCCATCCATTTCACTCATCCATCCATTTCACTCATCCATCCATTTCACTCATCCATCCATCCATCCATCATTTCATCCATCCATCCACCCATCTATCCATCCATTTCACTCATCCATCCATCCATCCATCCATCCATCCATCCCTCCATTTCACTCATCCA
>NC_137137.1:1255000-1265000 GCF_949319135.1 Squalius cephalus
ACTGGAAATGTTCCTGCTTATTGCATGGCTGCCGTTATCAAATAAATCAATAGACATAAAATGATTTATTGAAATTAAATGAATATTAATACGTCAGTAATATAGTTTATTGGTAATTATACAGAAATATTTGACCGCAGAATGCTGCCAATAACCAATCATAATCAGGTATTAATTTGCGTTTAACATTTATGTTTGCAATAATTTATTTAGCAGATGCTTTTATCCAAAGGAACATCATATTGCATTATAACAATACCATGTTTAAACTAGACTAGTATATGAGATAGACATAAAACATCCATCCACATCCAATAAATATTTGTTTGCATAATGCTGTCAATAACCAACCATAATCAGGTATTCATTTATATTTACCATTTATATTTGCAATAATTAATTTAGCAGAAGCTCAATGAATATACAAGACATAGACAAAATATTTATTTATATTTTATTTATTTGTCTTCTATTATTATTAATATTATTTTATTTAATGATAATAATCACATTATTTATGTGTATTTACGTGTAGTTGAAGGGAAGCGCCTCGTGTGTGTGTTTGTGTGTTCAGGAACATTTTCTAAATGCATCACATTAATACAGGGATGTTTTCAGCAAGTTATTGTTTCAGGTGTTTATTACTGAGTGTTTTTTTCCTGCCCTGGCAATTAATAACCAGCTTTTTTCGGGATCAATGCAAATGTGCCAGTGTGTGGTCTTCAATGACTCTTATTCTGCCTTTCAGAAACACATTCAGCCTCTTCAGGAGTAAAACATTAACATGTTTGCCATAACCAGACGGTGAATGTTATTTTATCCCTCCTGCTCTCAGATGCGTTTGTGTTCAGAATCAGTTTTAATATCTGTGATGCTGATGGACATAATACACTATAACCCAGTATGTTTACACACATGGATTCTGGTCAATTTTAGCGCTGCACGATATTGAAGAAAAATGTGATATGCGATAATTCATTAAATAATGCGATATTCGAAATGCGATACGATAATGCTTAAAGTGTGTAAAATAAACTTAAACTAGAATGTACATTTCCTGAAGAAAATGTGAAGTGGTGCTTGCAGTGGCAAAATTCGGCACGGTTGCTAGGGTTTTACTAGGCGGTTGCCATGGTGTTCTGGGCGGTTTCCAAGGTATTCTGTGTGGTTGCTAGGGAGTTGTTAGGCAGTTGCTAGGGTGTTCTGGGTGGTTGCTAGGGCGTTGCTAGGCGGTTGCTAGGGTGTTCTGGGTGGTTGCTATGGTGTTGATAGGGTATTCTGGGTGGTTGCTATGGCGTTGCCATTATATAACCTATATGCGTGTTTCACATTCTAAAAAAATAAGAAATAAAATAAAACATGGCTTAGTTTTCACTTATGAATTAAATATATACTGATTCTTATTAAAGCTACAAAAGTTATTCAGCCATGAGTGAGGGATTTTCTCTTTGTCTTTTGTTCATGACTCCAGTTATTGCAAGCCGATGCGATATGCATATCTCGATTATATACATTTGCGATATTTCAATCATTTCGATATGTTGTGCAGTAAATTTAGACATGGATCTATTATTATTATTATGCTGCATTCTGCTCCTGATACGTCAATAGAGCCGCCATCTTGGAACAGTCAATCAGTCTGAATGGAAGTCAGACACACTTTTATGTTGCCATGCTTTCAGAAAAGTTTATATGGACTTTAGTTGGAGAAAGCAGAGGGAATGTGTTATTTATGGCATTATATTTCTATAAACTGTTTAGCATCCATCTACATTTGTCTGGCTAATTACTGGACTGTTATTATTTAATATCTTTGCTTTATATAAGCTTAATTTATGAAAGGAATACAGATGAACAAGTAAATTATATTGCATTATTTATCCAAGTAAATTCATTTTCAAAGTTAAAACAAGTTTAGTCATTTGTGTGTGTTTAAACTATCATTCCAAAGTTTGGGATCAGTATGATTTTTTAAAAATGTTTTGGAAAGTTTCACCCAGGCTGCGTTTATTTGATAAAAAATACAGTAAAAATAGTGAAATATTATTAGAATTTAAAATATGTATTTTCTATGTGAATATATAGTAAAATGTAATTTATTCCTGTGATCAAAGCTGAATTTTCAGCATCATTACTCCAGTCTTCAGTGTCACATGATCCTTCAGAAATCACTCTAATATGAGGATTTGATGATCAAGACACATTTATGATTATTATCAGTGTTCATATTTTTGTGGAAACCGAGATGCACTTTATTTTTTAGGATTTTTTGATGAATGGAAAGTTCAAATAGAAATGGAATCTTTTGTAACATTTTGTAACATTATAAATGTCACTTTTGATTAATTTAATGCGTTCTTGATGAGTAAAAGTATTAATTTCGGCAGTGTTTACTCATTAATTCCATGTGCTGTTATGATCAATCTCCTTTACAAGAGCACTTTTAATCTGGAAGGATCTGATGTTGGTTTTCTAAAGCGTGAGCATCGTGCCTTTTCTCAGTTTTAGTCCTGTAAATGTTTATTTTTCCAGCACCACATTTCTCTTCATATGATTCAGAAGATTCAGGAGGTTTGCAACATGACCCAGTAAAAGCAGAGCTCGTGTGTTTCCTCTGAGCCGGTTCAGTCCCTGTAAGTCTTCATAAGCCGAGCTCAAGCTTCATTAAGAGCGAGGCTTTAGCGCATCGTCTCACCTGAGAGCGCTAGCGGTGCGCGTGATGAAGCTAAAGGCTAATCTCCCTGTCTGAAGGCAGCTTCTGTTCATTTCATGTTAAAAATTAATGCGGCTCGCCTGCAGCGTTGCTCACAGCACTTTGGCCTCAATTTTTAATGGAGCAATTATAAAGGTTATGCGTTGATACTGAGCACATCGATTAGACGCTGTTGTTTCATCCCCGGCTTTCTCCTCTTTTATTGCTCTTGCTGTGTTTCTGCCGGTTTGAACTGAAGCGGTTTAATAGGGGGAATAAAGAACGGATGAATTCAGGCCGAACGTGTGAGTAATACACATGCTGTTATAAAGCCTGAGATGATGAATATGTGTGATATGAGACGTGTTCATAAACGTGTTGATGTTTTGCATAGAGAAGCAGAGGTTTTTGTAACACAGCCTGTGTGATTATTATTATTTTGTTTTTTTTCTTATTAAATAGATAAAAATGACAAAATTAGTAAAAGGGTTGCCGAAGTTAAACAGGCACTGAGTAGGGAATAATATGTTTGAGACCAAATGTAGCTTAGATATTGTTAAACTTACACTTCAGATAAATAAATAAAAAATATTTGATATTTTTTTCCCATTTCTATCCTATTATTTCCCTTTTTTTTTTTTTTTACTTTGGCAACAAAGATTGATTTTTGAATTTTTTTTATTTATTTTTTCTAATAAAAAGTGCAGTTGCAATTTTAAAAATGCAATTTAAAAAAATATTCAGCTTTGCTTTTTTTTTGTAGGGCTGCACATTTTGGCAATAATAATAATAATAATAATAACAATAATAATAAAGTATTATTATATTGTATGTATTATAATTATTAATAATAATAATAATTATTATCATTATTGTTATTATAAATGATATTTTTATTATAAATTACAATTTTAATATATAAAAATAATAATAGTAATAATAATGATAATTATAATAAAATATGCTGAATAAAAAAAAATTACCATTGTAGTTTTCACTGAATATTTCACTGTAAAATAAAAAAAAGTATTTAATAAAAATGAAAAAGAATGTAATATTATATTATACATCACAACTGTCAAATGACAATACTAATATTATTTTATATCTTTAATTTCATCAAAACTATCAAACTTTTATTTTGACAAAAATCTCACGTGTAAAAGTGCAGTGCCGCGCTTCGCCCTGGAACACGCAGCGCATGTATTCACTGAATTAAATCACTGCCTTTACCATCTGATAATCACACTTATGCCATACTGGTTTTAAGACGTAGTGTTTTTTAAAGGCTACTTTAATATTATAATATTATACTTATATACTATAATATTATTGGCTTTAAATGATGTATTTTATTAAAGTCTGAAGTCATCTGAGCTGTTAGTGAGTCAGATGCACCATAAAACACCTGATAAATGCATGAGGCAGGAGTCTTTTCCAGGAAACGCCTACAAACCACATAGAAATGCCCTAGCAACCAATAGAAATGCCCTAGCAACCACCCTCCTCAGTAATCCAGTGCAGTGGCAGTGAATTTTGCACCATTCACATCTTGAGAAAGTGCAAACATGCAGTTTAATATTTAATTCTTGTAGCCTTCACTGGTCTTCATTGTTAGGACATGGTGCCAGAATCTGAAGCTGATGCCTGTTTTAATCTTTCTTCTCTGCTCTGGTTTTTATTAAGTTGGCATTGTCTCAGTTTAGAGCGTGTGATTAAAACCCCTCGTCACGACAGCATGTCCTAACTACACGTGACGCGATGCTCGATAAAACGTTAATCAGAGTGTGTGTCCTAACCAGGCACGACGGCGACACGCGGCGATTTTATTTTAGAAACGGTTTCTGTTTTTCTGCGACGTCGCGCTGGAACAACAAACACAAAGTGTGGCGATGATGATCTCAGGTGCTGTTTATGTGCTTTATTTAATGTTAAAAGCGTGTCATGTGACTTTGAATATCATTTAGTGCTCCAGCTTTGAGGCTGTAAAAGCAACAATGGATAATTCACCTCAGATCTTGAAATTAAACAAATGGAAACAAGAACGTTCAAACTGTGAACAAACAAGTGTTTTATTTGACAAAGATTGATTTAGTAACTCAGCCTATGTATATGAATAATGTTTAAATGGTGTAATATTTGTGAATTTGATTATGTAGCGACTTATCCATGTTCTAGCGAGTGCCGTCAGGATTACTTTCTGGTGCTGTGCACTCGCCGCGAGACTCCGCCCACACGCTGTTCTGATTGGCTGACTCCACCCACACGCTGTTCTGATTGACTGACTCCGTCCACACGCTGTTCTGATTGGCTGACTCCTCCCACACACTGTTCTGATTGGCTGACTCCTCCCACACGCTGTTCTGATTGGCTGACTCCACCCACACGCTGTTCTGATTGGCTGACTCCGTCCACACGCTGTTCTGATTGGCTGACTCCTCCCACACACTGTTCTGATTGGCTGACTCCGCCCACACACTGTTTTGATTGGCTGACTCCGCCCACACACTGTTCTGATTGGCTGACTCCGCCCACGCGCTGTTCTGATTGGCTGACTCTGCCCACACGCTGTTTTGATTGGCTGACTCCGCCCACACACTGTTCTGATTGGCTGACTCCACCCACACACTGTTCTGATTGGCTGACTCCGCCCACGTGCTGTTTTGATTAGCTGACTCCGCCCACGCGCTGTTTTGATTAG
Source organism: Squalius cephalus (assembly GCF_949319135.1). NCBI lineage: Eukaryota > Metazoa > Chordata > Actinopteri > Cypriniformes > Leuciscidae > Squalius > Squalius cephalus. Next base: position 1,260,394 of record NC_137137.1, read on the forward strand.
CTGACTCCGCCCACGCGCTGTTCTGATTGGCTAACTCCGCCCATGTGCTGTTCTGATTGGCTGTGGGTTTTGATTGATTTTGACGCATCTCGCAGTCGCGTCTAGTGTGGACAGACACATTATTTGTCACTGGAATCTTATCCCGTCTGGTTAGGACACGGTGTTAAGCCGCCTTTCCACTGCACACGACATTCGCATACGATTGTCGCATTTCGCCCCCTAGTGTCAGTCGCACGGAACTTTGAACTTGGTCATGAAGCCAGCGTTACCCTCGGCTATTCACAATGGTAAAATGAATGATTTAAATGAATGTAATGCATACAAGAATATATCCACACAAAATAAATGACCCTCAATACATCTAAAATAAAAAAAACATAGTAGATTTTCTAGAGCTGATCAATATAAATATTGATTTAATAATTATAAAATATTTTTTTCTGCCATAATTATTAATAACCGCCATTTTGCAGAAATAGCGTTTACAGAATGACGTTAAAGTGTTAAAATATTGATAATTCTAGCTTTGCTCTCATAGTTTTGATTAGAATACATCACATCCGGTCGACCTGTCGCATACGGTCTAGCCGCACAAGTTCAGATATTTCAACGCTTCCGAAGCTCAAATGTGCTGACAGGCGGGCGGTCTGATACCCGTGAGCTTCCCGGGGTCTCCTGTCACGCGGCCGGGGGGGTTACGTCTCTTTTTAATACGACTCTCTCTTTTCTGAGCAGGAGAAGCTTTAAACTGTGTGATCTCCAGTGCTGAGCGATGTCTTCTCTTCTCTCTCTGACAGACCCGTGTGCTTTGAGGCGTGTTCAGGCTTTATCATTAGTATGATAATCATATATCACTGCTGATAATTACATCCTTTCATCTTTCAGACTGTCCCTCCACTTACACACATTGGGTCTGCAAATGTCTTATTGTATTTTAAAAATTAATTTAAAAATTTGCTTTAAAAATAAATAATTTAAAATTAATTTATTTATTAATTTGTACCTTTTTTTTGTTTTTGTTTTTGGTCTGAGGTGCTTCACCTTCAGAAAATTTTGTTTGATCACTTTAGAATGTAAAAAAAAAGGCGTTTCATTTTTTTTTTTTGAGTTTTGCTTTTTTGTAACCAACTCTGCAGTTGAGTATTTTATTTTTTAACATTTAACATTAAAAATTTAATTGATATTTTATTTTGTAAAAATGCAAAAACAAAACAAAAAACAGTTGCCGAAGTTCAATTTAGTTTGGGGTGAAATGTAGTTTAGTTCTAGTTATTGTAACTTATATATCAGACAAATGGAAAAGATTGTTTTTCCAATTTTAACATTTTTACTTTGGTCACAGTTTTGAGGCAAATAGAAGAAAAAATATTTAATATTAAGGCTTTGCACATGAAATGTAGCTGTTTTTTTTAAAAATCTATTTAGTTTTGTCGCATATTACTTCTGTAAAATACATTTATCCTCTTTCTTGCTCACACACACACACACACACACACACACTTTTCCTTCCCACTGCGACTGCATTTTGCTTATAAACATGCTCGAGCATGAACGCACAATAAATCTGAAATATAAAAAATGACAAATTAAAAAAATGGTGTTTTATTAGAATACTTTCATAAATGTAGACAGTTTTGAGCAGTTATGAGTTATAGGTTTCAAATTCATTTAAATAAATCCATTGAAGTCAAGGTAATTCTCACGTTATATGCTCTTATAAATTTCATCTAGTGATATATTCAAAGAAAACGTCCCAGAAATATTGATAAAAATATATTTTCTTGCACCACAATGTTTTTTTTTGTTTTTTTTGCTGTAGTTCTTAATTTTTTTTTTTAAATTGCAAATTTATTAATTAATAAAAAGTGGATAAATTACGTAATACCACGGTAAAAACATAGTAACATTTAAAACTTTTGTGCATTCGCTCATTGATGAGAAGTTACTGATTAGAAAAATATGAAATTAAGACTTTTAATGAAATTAAATGTTTTATTAGCTTACACTCAACCGGGTCCAAACTGACCCGGCAATGCAAAAGGTGTGTACAGTTTTTAATGCACTAGGATGGTTAAAGCTTAAAGGTATTAAACGATGTAAATTATAGACGTAGCTTTAGTGCCTGTAGTTTTCACCGCGGTGTGTTAGTTCATTCCTGTGGCTGTTTTACTGCAGGTTTTCCTGCTTCATTAGTTCCTTAGCAGTTCAACCTCCCCAAAGTCATTTCAATCCCTGTTCCGTATGTTTTTCCATTAATAATTCATCTCCAAAGTGATTAATATTTTACGCCTACATGCTGAAGCTCGTAGCAGACAATAGATATGAATTAATCAGGCTGTGTTGGCAAGCCAATACATCGATCGCTAGCGTTTCCTTCAGTTTCAGGGCTGGTGAGTTTATAAGGCTAATGTGCTGATATGAGCCACTTTACTCTCTTTAACATCCCTGTGAGTTATTATAAAGAAAAAAAGACAACTTTTAACCAATGTGACCCTGGATCACGTCACCAGTCTCGAGTCGCACGGGGATATCTGTGGCAATAGCCAACAATACACTGTATGGGTCAAAATTATCCATTTTTCTTTTATGCCAAAAATCATGAGGATATGAAGTAAAGATCATGCTCCATGAAGATATTTAGTACATTTCCTACCGTAAATATATAAAACATGTATTTTTGTGAGTGAATGCTGCACAATCGCCAACATAAATGAACAACTTTAAAGGAGATTTTCTCAATGTTTCGATTTTTTTGCATCCTCAGATTCCAGATTTACAATAGTTGTATCTCGACCAAATATTGTCCTATCATAACAAACCACACATCAATGGAAAGATTATTTATTCAGCTTTCAGATGATGTATAAATGTCAATTTCAAAATATGGACCCATGTGACTGATTTTGTGGTGCAGGGACACAATAGTCAAATATCTATTTACTCATATTTTCGGTAATGCAGCCATTCTAAATCTAAATGTTAAATAAATAATATCAAGTGATAGATTTGAAAATACACAGATTTTTCTCTTTGTTTACTTTGAAAGAAATCAATACTTCATCTAGGATGCATTAAATTGATCAAAAGTGACAGTTATAATGTTACAAAAGATTCTATTTGAAATAAACAATGTTACGTTCATCAAAGAATCCTGAGAAATAAAATGCATCACAGTTAACACTGAAAATAATCATAAATGTTTCTTGATCATCAAATCCTCATATTAGAGTGATTTCTGAAGGATCATGTGACACTGAAGACTGGAGTAATGATGCTGAAAATTCAGCTTTGATCACAGGATATAAATTACACTTTACTATATATTCACATAGAAAACATATATTTTACATTTATAATAATATTTCACATTTTTTACTGTATTTATAATTGCATAAATGCAGATTTGGTGAGCAGAAGAGAAACATTAAAGACCCCAAACTTTTGAACTCTAGTGTGACTATATATAATATGTATATAAGTGTGTTTTTAATTGTGAAAACAATAGTAAAGTGTTGTATTGGTGAAAAGTGGAGCCGCCACGTCTGTGTCTTAATGCAGATTTATTGTGAACGCTGTCAGTGAGCGAGAGTCTCTCATGCACAGATGTTGTGATGTTGTTTATTTGAGCTGTTCTTCACACTGTCAAGGTCAAGCGTCTGTGTGTGTGTGTGTGTGTGTGTGTGTCTCACCGGAGACTCTCTGTTGTGAGACTCAGAGGATCTCCAGTCATCCTCGTGTTTTTCTTCTCGGTCTGTGTTTAAGCGGCTCAAATCTGTTGCCCCTCCAGATCTGAGATCCGTATCTGTGCTTAAAGCTGCAATATGTAAGATTTTTGTAATAAAATATCCAGAAAGCACTTGCACAGTGTGATATATTTCCTGCAGTTGTGTCCTTACAATATCCCAAAAGTTCCCAAAGATTTCTAAATTCAGAGAAATCCACAATTTTAAATAACGGCTCGTCCCTGTTCAGTGTCGCCTGTCAATGGCGTAATATCCGCGTTATCCCTGGTTTCCGCTCGTACTGCCGTAGTAACCATGGCGACAGACGTGGACGACTGCGTTACGTCTAGCGGCGTGCTCACGCTGTTGTTGTTCAAACATTATGGATCATAGCAAGCAGACTTTGGGACAGAAGGAGAACTAAAACGAGGATCAATATCAGCGTGGCGTTTTCGAGATGCCGAGAGCTAGCGTCCGCGGCTAACTTCCACTCAACAGAGACGCGCAAATGTACATAAAACTAATCAATGTTATATAGCTCAACATTATGAGATGTTAGAATATGATCAGTGTGTTATTCTAATGTTGATCTTTAATAAAAGTTTGAGAATAGCAGACCGGTGTAAAAGCAGAAGTTCCAGTGAATGTCACTCTGGAAGATGCTTTCGACTAAATCCACTTCTAGAAACCTGTAGTTTGATTGTGGAGGATGTTCAAATCTTCTCTAGGGCACTTATGACTAGTGCACACTAGAGCATTTGGTGCTAAACTGAGTGTGTTTGACATCAGTTTGATTGCTTTGGTTAGTTTCCAAACTAGGGTTTGTATGATAGTTATTGCACATGTGCACATGATGAATGTAACTCGACACCCTTGCCTCATTTA
>NC_137137.1:1267500-1277500 GCF_949319135.1 Squalius cephalus
ATATTAAAATGTATCTATTAAAAGTGCTTAAAAAGATAATGTAATTATTATATTAAAATGATGATATATATATATATATATATATATATATATATATATATATATATATATATATATATAATTTTAGATATTTGTGAACAACATTTTTATTTATATGTGTGTATATATATGCACACCATTTCAAATATATATTATGTTGTTTGCAAAAATCAAAAATTTTATATATATCATTATTTTAATATATATATATATATATATATATATATATATATATATATATATATATATATATATATATATATATAATAAAATAAAGATTCATTAACAACTGGAATTGCTTCAGTGACTCACTCAGAGATGAATGTAGACTGATTTAAAACAGTAACTGAATGATCCATCATATGAATGATTTTGTATTTTGTTGTAGTTTATTTAGCAATGTCTCTGTATATCCGGACGACGCTTTCATCGCTTCACTGTTTTCCTGCCGTATATGAGCATGATGTGATTTTGCAGATTGTCTCGTCTCTTTCTCTGTGTGACTGAGCTCTGGTTTCTCTGCTTCAGCTTCAGTCTAGTTCACGTTTCTGAAGATAACGTCCAGTTAACCCAGCAGGCTTTAAGAGTCCGCGGTTCTTCCTCACCGCTCGGGATAAACACTCGTTCTCCGGGTCTTCGTTCAGATGATGTTCTGAAAGGCCTCGTTATCAAAACGCTTCTCTTCTCAGCTGGTGACAACCTGCAACCTCACAATCTCCTACGGGACAAATCACACACAGATATTTCCAGAGCTCTATTCATACCAGATGATGATGATGATGATGATGATGGTAATCATTTTGAAACCTGTTTAATATTGAGCTTCACAGCGAGCAGAGCCTCAAAATCAAAGCCTGACCGCAAAAATTACAGTTCAACGGAAGGACGGCCGATATTTTCAGTTCTGTTGCATTATGGGTTTAGTGTCCTCGTGCAGAAATATGATCTGTGTTTACGCTCATGAACGTGTGTTTAAAGGTACAGGAGAGGTCAAACTCACACTCTATCCCTCCAGATTCGATCACGGGCTGAGATTTGATGGATTGATGGACAGCTGTCGGTGTGTGTGTAGATCAGCAGACACTTTAACTTCGTCTCAGATGCTGGATTATGATTATCAGAGATTTATGTGGAGGAATCATAAGATGAGACGCATTTAGATCTTCAACTGTGTTTCATCTGTTTTGTTTTATGATTTATAGAAGTTTTAATATTTTAAAAAATATAATACTTTTAAACAAAATTTGAAAAGTTTAGAAGTTTGAAAATGTTTCCGTTGACTGCGTTCAAAGTTTTAAAAACATTATACTTTTACATTTAATTTTGAAAATTTAAAATTAAGATTGAAATTTGAAAATCTTGTTGATTCAGCTTTCACATTTTTAAAAACAAGATACTTTTACATTTCATTTAGAAAATTTTAATTCAAGATTGAAAATCTTCTGTTGACTGCGTTAACATTTTTAAAAACATGATACTTTTAGAAACGTGGTAAAAACGATACTTTTAGAAACATGGTAAAAACGATACTTTTAGAAATATGGTAAAAACGATACTTTTAGAAGCGTGGTAAAAACGATACTTTTAGAAACTTGGTAAAAACGATACTTTTAGAAACATGGTAAAAACGATACTTTTAGAAACATGGTAAAAACATGATACTTTTAGAAACGTGGTAAAAACGATACTTTTAGAAACGTGGTAAAAACGATACTTTTAGAAACTTGGTAAAAACAATACTTTTAGAAACGTGGTGAAAACACGATACTTTTAGAAACGTGGTAAAAACGATACTTTTAGAAACGTGGTAAAAACGATACTTTTAGAAACGTGGTAAAAACGATACTTTTAGAAACTTGGTAAAAACAATACTTTTAGAAACGTGGTGAAAACACGATACTTTTAGAAACGTGGTAAAAACGATACTTTTAGAAACGTGGTAAAAACGATACTTTTAGAAACATGGTAAAAACGATACTTTTAGAAACGTGGTAAAAACGATACTTTTAGAAACTTGGTAAAAACAATACTTTTAGAAACGTGGTGAAAACACGATACTTTTAGAAACATGGTAAAAACGATACTTTTAGAAACGTGGTAAAAACGATACTTTTAGAAACGTGGTAAAAACGATACTTTTAGAAACATGGTAAAAACGATACTTTTAGAAACGTGGTAAAAACGATACTTTTAGAAACATGGTAAAAACGATACTTTTAGAAACGTGGTAAAAACGATACTTTTAGAAACATGGTAAAACCGATACTTTTAGAACAGTGGTAAAAACGATACTTTTAGAAACGATACTTTTAGAAACGTGGTAAAAACATGACACTTTTAGAAACATGGTAAAAACGATACTTTTAGAAACGTGGTAAAAACACGACACTTTTAGAAACTTGGTAAAAACGATACTTTTAGAAACATGGTAAAAACGATACTTTTAGAAACATGGTAAAAACATGACACTTTTAGAAACATGGTAAAAACATGATACTTTTAGATGTAATTTTGAAAATTACATAATATTTTATATATTAATAAATTATTATGTGGGCTATATTATATATAAAATTCTAAAATCTAATATAATATTAAAACATAATTTGTTACATTCAATTTTGAAAATGTTAAATTTAAGATTAAAGTTTGAAAATCTTCCATTGACTCTGCATTCAAAATGTAACCTTGTAACTCCATCGATGATGTCATAGTTATATTTACACAATCGAATTTGAATGCGCCCATGTTTGTGTTTACAACACCTATAAACCAGCACTGACTTTTCCTTCCGCAACTGCAAATATAATCTATACTTCATTTCCTCCGCTGAAAGAGTGATGCATTATAATCATATTCAGTGTGTTTCTGTCCATCACATTAGACAGTTCAGAGTCTTTCAGATGCCGTTCACACTCAGCATGACTCGTGTGTGTGTGTGTGTGTGTGTGTGTGTGTGTGTGTGTGTGTGTGTGTGCTTCTGAAGCGTCAGTGTTCATTGACCCGCTCCTCGATGTTCATCCCAGGACTCTGACAGTAAAGACGCTGCCAGATCTTCTCCTTTCTGCTCATGTTTTGACCCTGGCTCTTTGTGTCTTGCTTTTGAAAGCGTCTCATTCCCGTTTGCAGAGTGTGAACGATCCCCCAGTAAAAGCCCTTCTCATGGCACGAGTTCGAGCGTCGAGATGATCGGATCATGAGAACGAGGCCTGATGTTGGCCGTCCATCGCACGAGCGTTCCCGTGAGGCCTGTGGGAGCTTGTGCTTCAGAAGATCTGCTAACTTCTTTGATATAGGATATTAAATGGGAAACGGCTGCGGTGTGTAGAGACCAATTGTTCCTCTTTTGGATAAAAGCATCTGCTAAATGCATAAATGTAAAGTCTCCTTCACAGTTTCACAGCAGCTTTACAGTGATAACAGGAGATTACAGTAACAGAGAGTGTTCAGGCTTTACAGCAGATCTAGAATAAAGTTATTGTCCAGATAAAGTTAGTTTTGATTGATTCACTTCTACTGTAAAGATCATTAGTTATTAACTTAGGGGCCGCTAACACACACCGTTCTCACAGGAAACAGAAACTTTAAACACATTCTGGCCATTCATTTGCACGACAACAGATTGTATTTAATGTAGATTAGCTAGAAATGTAATAGTTCTGCTTTTGATCCGATTGCATTAACGCTAGAGATTGTTTGTGAATCTTTTTGACTGATTCCTCACAAAGAGAGTCATTTGTTCATTACTCAGACGAACACTTGCTAAGCGTCACAATAGAAAGATGAGTTTTATTTAATTTAATATATTTTAGTCTTTCTGTCCTATACTGTTCACAACTCGACAGCACACTCGTTTGCAGGAAACGCGGTTATAGTTTAGTCTAGTACAATTTTAATACTTTAATGGAACAAAATGCCATATATTTTTAGTGATTTAGACATTCTGATTTAATGTTGTTTATGTGTCTATGTGGTGTTTTTAATGTGCTTTAAGACAAAGCATGTGTAAATTCATAAGTCGACAGCATTGCTGAGTATTTCCTCCTTAAAACTGCAGTGAACCAAAGACAGTCTCAAAAACACGCTTTGAAATCGCTGGTGTTTCTGACGTCACAAACTACCTTGTAACCAATCAGATCAACGTGTGATCGTCAACCAGTGGATCTCTGAGCTGAGTGAGTGAGTGGAGGCGGGGCTCATTTGCATATTCATAGACCCGCGCATAGGCCTGTCGCGATAGTCGATAAGTCAATTAATCGCACGATAAAAAAAAATGAGCTCGATAATTTTTCCGGCCGCGATAATTCCATTTGCATGCTTGTTTGTTTTCCTCGTCTCTCTCTCTCTCTACCAAAGAGACTGGATGACCACTCTCGGTTCTTTAGCGTATAGGAGGAGTGAACTCTCTTCGTCTCTTGTCAGTTGCATGGTCTTTCTCTGGGGAGGCGGCGCGCGGCGCTTGTCAGTCACTTATGGGAAAGCGCCGGCGGGACTGTTTGCGGCTACTGCCGGAAGAGAGAGAAGACGCTAGTTGTGAGTTGCGACAGCGAGCCCGATCACATGAAAATGCGTATCTATACCACGAATGTTATTTCTCGTGCCATTTATACGCCAAAAATAGTTTTTGCGTGCATATGATACGCTCTTTATGGCGTGTAATACGCACGCACTCCTCACCCCTAATCCTAACCAAGTATTTTCAGTGCGTAGCATACACGCAATAAAGAGTGTCTCTGTCTTCCCGACAGTACACAATCACTTGACAAAGTAACAGGAGGACAAAGTAACAGGAGGACAGTGCAGAATGGTGTGATATGGCTTCTTGAGGCTTTTTTTAATTTGTTTACAAAGGTCCTAACCGGGCAGTTTTGCCTGTTATGGAATGTATCACTATTTATGCTTAATGTCTAAAGCCTAATGTTTAATATTTTTTGAAGTGCAATTTTGTTTACATCCATTTTATTTATTAACAGACATTTATTTTGTTAACAGACACTAAGAGTCCATTGCTTTTATTGTTTTTGGTTGTTTTGTTCATTTTTTTGGATATTTAAAATGTTTTCCGTTTTCAATGTTTAATATTCTTTAGAAATAAAAGTTTTTAGATCGTTGAAAAGGTGTACCTGCATTATTATGCCATTATAATTATATTAAATGAAAATGGTCTCAGAACGACAATATTATCGTTTATCGCGATAATTTCTTGGACAATTTATCGTCCAGCAAAATTTGTTATCGTGACAGGCCTACCCGCGCATACTAAATGTCGAGTTACATTCAAGCTATTTTAAACCATGAAGAATTTGTTTTAAAGGAAAAAACGTTTAAATATGTCATTTTGGTGATCAAAGATGAGTTTTAAGGGATGAAATTATTGACTACAATGGGACTTTAAATTATGTAGCATGTGTTGGATTTCACCGGTCAGTGTGAGAGATTTGTATGCCGGTTTGACTCTCTCACCATGCATTCCCATGAATTATTACATGCTTATACACTCAATTCCCCCCCAAAACAGGGTGTAAAAGCCCCAAACGTGTCTGAACTCCCCGAATCTGAGCCGAAGACACACTGAAAGACCTGGAGATTCTGCCTGGCAACATAAATCCAGGATCTAACCATGGATTTGTTGGTCTCGTGAGACTTATATCTGCTCACATATTAGCAATGGATTGATAAAACAGCTTGAAGCAAATCCAGAACGTGTTGGTAATATTACACCGATCCCATCCTGAATCAATCACAGTCATATTGACTGAAATCACTGCTGGCAAAACACATTACTGAACACACACGTCGACTAAAGAATAGAAACAAAACACAACTACAAGCATTTCATATAATTGTTGCACAATTAATCATTATGAATCCTGCATCATATCATAAACATGATGATAAATCTGACAAAAATGCTATTTTGTATGAATGGATGGATGCTATTAAAATAAATAATAATAATAAAAAAAACATGTATCTGTTTGGAGAAATTATGCACAATTACTGAACACACACGCCACCAAAACCACAACTAAACAAAATAAACAAAACACAACTTCATGCATTTCATATAATTGTTGTACAATTATTCATTATGAATCCTGCATCATATCATAAACATGATGATAAATCTGACAAAATGACTGGATGGATGGATGCTATTAAAATAAATAATAATAATAATAAAAACATATGTATCTGTTTGGAGAAATTATGCTAAAAAAATGAATAAAACATGTAAAAAAAAAAGTTCAGATATTTCAAAATGAACCCAAATATCATCTAAACACTGTTGGACTATTTACAAAAGTAAGTTTTATATCATTTTATACTCAATCCTGAATTTGCATGATCTTTGCATCAAGTAATAACTAATAAAAAGCGCAACATTTATCAGAAGACGTAACATCATATGATCTGAAATATTGAGCACAAGAGGTTAAATAATATCTGATGTGTTCGGCCTCACACAACGACTCTTTTCACACTGCTTTATTACAGTATAAGCGTGTGAACGGTCATTTACTAATTACTCTGCTGTCGTTCTGATTAACGTGAGTGTGTGAAGCTGACGTGTGTGTGCATCAGTGTGATGAAGGAGGTCTCTGCTCTTTATTATCGGCCCCAGTGCTATCGTCTCATTGCTCAACACCAATTGCTCCCCAATTAGGAAGGATAAATGGCATTTAGAGCGAGCGCACACACAGTCAGAGCTCATTATAAGCTGCGATCTCACACACACACACACACACACAGGTCACTCACTGACACATTAAACACTTACTGAGGAGGACGGAGAGAAACTGAGCTTCACTTTCATTTAAACGGTTCCTTGCTGGTGGAATGATCTCCTCATCTTCATCCCGACAACAGATGAAAACTCCGGGAGCACTTAACCTCTTAAAGGGCTGGTTGATTATGATTTGACTTTTTTTGACTTTAGTTAGTGTGTAATGTTGCTGTTTGAGCATAAACAACATCTGCAAAGTTACGACACTCAAAGCAAAGGGAGATATTTGCTTTTACAGAAATCGCTTTTTAAGGACTACAACAAACGGCTGGTAGAGACTACAATGGGTTAGTGACATCACTAACTCTAGAATTTACATAAACTCCGCCCCCGGAACACGATTTATAGATTATCATGACAGAATATGCTAATCAATGACTAGAAGATAACTACATAAATTCACCAACTAACATTCAGAAATGTCCTGTTGCTTCTACATGTTGTCACTTCTTCTTGAGTCTCTCCATCTTTGTCCGACTCCGGTTTGAACATAAAAGTCTAAAGGTTTTTGAAATTTTCAGTGCATGTCTGTGTGAGTGCAAGCTGTTGAAGCTCCGCCCCCTGTGCCGGGAGCAGCAGCTCATTTGCATTTAAAGGGACACACACAAAACGTGCGTTTTTGCTCACCCTTAAAAAGTGACAATTTGAACATGCTATATAAAAATATCTGTGGGGTATTTTGAGCTGAAACTTCACACACACTTACACTTATTTTACATCTTGTGAAAAGGCCATTATACCACCCCTTTAAAAATTAATTAATTAATTAAATATTAATTTCAACATTTACTAATACATTATTAATATCAAAGGTTGTATTTGTTAACATTAGTTAATGCACTGTGAAATAACATGAACAAACAATGAACAGCTGTATGAACGTTCTTGTTTCCATTTGTTTAATTTGAAGATCTGAGGTGAATTATCCATTGTTGCTTTTACAGTTACAAAGCTGGAGCACTAAATGATATTTAGAGTCACATTACACGCTTTTAACATTAAATAAAGCACATAAACAGCACCTGAGATTATCATCGCCACACTTTGAGTTTGTTGTTCCAGCGCGACGTCGCAGAAAAATAGAAACCGTTTCTAAAGTAGAATCGTCGTGTGTCGCCGTCGCGCCTGGTTAGGACAAACACTCTGATTAACGTGGAGAAGAGGCTTTTATTGCGCGTCGCGTGTAGTTAGCACACGTGTTTAGTGTTGTTTAGCTTCATGGATGAGCGTTGAGCTGTTCTTGTTAATGAGTGACACTAGGCTCGTTTCCATTACAGATTTGCGCAAAACTTTTGCGATTTATTATTATTTTTTTAAATGTCGACAAAAAACTATTGCGAAATGATGCCGTTTCCATTAAAGGTCCCGTATTATGCCCCTTTTCACAAGATGTAAAATAAGTCTCTGATGTCCCCAGAGTGTGTATGTGAAGTTTTAGCTCAAAATACCCCACAGATCATTTTTTACAGCATGTATAAATTGTCATTTTTTGGGGCACAGAAAAACGCGCTGTTTTAGTGTGTGCCCTTTAAATGCAAATAAGCTTCTGCTGCACGACACAGGGGGCGGAGCTTCATGAGCTCGCGCTCAGCCTCTCAGGACAATTTCATCTCACGGAATGATGATAATATCATAAACTCTCAGTAACGGCGTTCATTTCGAGTCGGACAATAATGCCTACAGAGTCAGAGTGCTGTATAGAGATGAAACAGGTATAGTTTATTAGTTTAATTACGGTTATTATAACGTTTGTCATCTGCTTGTATGTATCCATTATTAATAGCCTACAAGTCTGCTGTTTCGGACCAGGTCCAAATGATGATCAAAAATATATTGATGAGTTTAAGAAAGTTTATTGTACATCACACAAAAGATGAAGCGTCAGTTTTGCTTCAGAAAATCACCATAAGAGCTGAGTAAACACAGTAAGTTATAAGAAGTGCGCAAGTACATAAACGAATTTTGGTAGAGTTGAGGGAGAATTTTCTTTAAAAACAAAATAATTTCACCTCGTCTTCAGCGGCTGCCTCAGATTTCGGGAGTAAATAGAGAGAGCTATGTGGATTAATACATCCAGCCACACAACACCTACAACACTTGGGAGACATTCTCATCTATGGCTGTGGACTCGATCAGGGCGGGGCTATGTTAGAACGGCAGTGTCTGTCAACACTCGTGGGCGGGGCCTGTGCTTAGTGACGTCACTAAAGCCGCATTCTGAAAACAGGTCATTGGGAGACACTGCTGATGATTTATGGGGATTAATAAAAAAGGAGTGAGTGGATTTTTATCACAATCGGCTGGTTGTGTACACACACTGCCAACACACATTTATGTCCAAACAGCATGCAAAAGTTAATTTTGCATAATACAGGACCTTTAACCGACCTTATGTGACTAAAGGCCTGTTCACACCGGGACGAATTTCGCATGCGATATTCGCCGACGTTTAAAGCCTCGTGACTAAACAAAGGGCGCCAGTGTGTGTGTGCACACCGACGCGAAAAACGCCACGTGTAAAGGCGTAATTTAAAAAAAAAACTCCTCGGGTACGTTTTTTTGGTTTGACGCGCCGCGTCAAAAACTATCTGACCAATGAGATTGGCGCTTTTGCTCACGTGTCTGGAGCTTCTGAAGTTACAGTAAAACACAACTTGGGGGCGCTCAAACACAAAACGGTCTTGCCGAGCACACATACGTAACGGCGAAGAAGATATACGCTGAGTAGCGTCTAAACACTGCCGGGAAGAAATAAGACGAGGAAGATGCAAGGCAAGATGAGTGTAGAGCTGCTGGTCTCGTTGGTGTCGGAACATAAAGAACTATATGACAAACACGACAGCGACTACAAAAATCTTGATAAAAGAGAACTGTTATGGAGTGGTATTAAGTGCCATCTAATGTCATGGAATGAATTTGCATGTTCACTCGGCTCATCGTCAGTGAAAATCGCTTGGGTGTGAACACAAAAAACACGTCGACAAACACTGGCGAATAACGCGCGCTGATATTCGTCCTGGTGTGTACGACCCTTAAAACTCTCGCGATCAGTAAAATCATTCCAAAAATCATGGCAACGGACGTTGGTAGGATTATGTACTGTATCCCAGCCACTGCACTGGCCATTATTATTAATCGAAGGAGATGTGTGTGTGTTTCCAAGCATTAATGGCA
>NC_137137.1:1285000-1322500 GCF_949319135.1 Squalius cephalus
AAATCATATTTTACACTATTGTATATTTTATATAGTTTTGAATACATATTGCATACATTTAAGCTCGTTTAACAAATATTAGAAGTAAAAATAAAACATTTAGAAGTAATTCGAGTGTAATGGCCCAGTCTCTGTTGTCCCGTTTCCACCGTTCACCGGGAACTTCTAACTTCAGACGCCCTGCGTTTCGTAGCAGAAATATGCTGTGACTGACTTCATAACCTGTCCATAAACAATCAACAATCAATCAATCATTTCAACATAATACGTATTTATATTCTGTATCTTTTTTTGAATAAAATCATAAAATGTTATGCAAGGCATCAGGCGTTTCCATCACGCAACACTCGTTTAGGTGACTCACATCACGCTCTGTGTGTTGCTTTGCATTAAAAAAAATGATATACAGAACAATAACGAATTTATAGATACAAAAATGTACACAAATCTGTATTTTACCGAAGACACGCACCAATTTGACGGAGCTGCACGGCTCTCTCCTGAAGAGGTAAATAACTCAACCCCTGGGTTGTTAAGTCTGACCCAGGATCTGGGTAACACAAAAACTACCCAAACACTGGGTTGTTACGTCTGACCCAGGATCTGTGTTACACAAAAACTACCCAAACACTGGGTTGTTACGTCTGACCCAGGATCTGGGTAACACAAAAACTACCCAAACACTGGGTTGTTACGTCTGACCCAGGATCTGGGTAACACAAAAACTACCCAAACACTGGGTTGTTACGTCTGACCCAGGATCTGGGTAACACAAAAACTACCCAAACACTGGGTTGTTACGTCTGACCCAGGATCTGGGTAACACAAAAACTACCCAAACACTGGGTTGTTACGTCTGACCCAGGATCTGGGTTACACAAAAACTACCCAAACACTGGGTTGTTACGTCTGACCCAGGATCTGGGTAACACAAAAACTACCCAAACACTGGGTTGTTACGTCTGACCCAGGATCTGGGTAACACAAAAACTACCCAAACACTGGGTTGTTACGTCTGACCCAGGATCTGGGTAACACAAAAACTACCCAAACACTGGGTTGTTACGTCTGACCCAGGATCTGTGTAACACAAAAACTACCCAAACACTGGGTTGTTACGTCTGACCCAGGATCTGTGTTACACAAAAACTACCCAAACACTGGGTTGTTACGTCTGACCCAGGATCTGGGTAACACAAAAACTACCCAAACACTGGGTTGTTACGTCTGACCCAGGATCTGGGTAACACAAAAACTACCCAAACACTGGGTTGTTACGTCTGACCCAGGATCTGGGTAACACAAAAACTACCCAAACACTGGGTTGTTACGTCTGACCCAGGATCTGTGTAACACAAAAACTACCCAAACACTGGGTTGTTACGTCTGACCCAGGATCTGAATAACACAAAAACTACCCAAACACTGGGTTGTTACGTCTGACCCAGGATCTGTGTAACACAAAAACTACCCAAACACTGGGTTGTTACGTCTGACCCAGGATCTGAATAACACAAAAACTACCCAAACACTGGGTTGTTACGTCTGACCCAGGATCTGAATAACACAAAAACTACCCAAACACTGGGTTGTTACGTCTGACCCAGGATCTGTGTTACACAAAAACTACCCAAACACTGGGTTGTTACGTCTGACCCAGGATCTGGGTAACACAAAAACTACCCAAACACTGGGTTGTTACGTCTGACACAGAAACTACTTTTTAGAGTGCAATAAGAGTGAATAAGTAAATTGATTTTCCTTTGTAAAATGAAGCATTTGTGCATTTTGACGACGCGTTTATCTAAAGAAATACTTCAGATGAAGAAATACGTGTGAAAAACACTAGAATGTAATCAATCTGTAATAAACACCGTCTGCTTTCTGAATGAGCGATCAGTGAGATGTTCACCTTCATCGATCGTCAAGGGAATTCTGGAGTTTCCATGCAGAGATTAAATTAGACGGACTGATGTCAGAGGAGCTGAACTATCGTTCGTCGTTCAGTTTCACTCGGGCGTTTTGTTGTCAGAGGAAGAGTGACACACACTAATGTATTTCTGTCATTTCTAATGTTGTTTTGACGAGCGTCTGACCTTTCCAGCGCGGATCAGACAGGCTGTCCGGGAACATCTTCCTTCACACACGTCTGAGAGTCAAGTGTGTGTCGTGTGTGTGAGTTTGAGCTGTTGTCTTACTGACGTCCTTCCAGTGTATTATATCACAAACACATCTATTCCTGATGGAGAACACACTTATTTTTGAATATCTTTTATGCCATTGACTAATACAGATACACACTACCAGTCAGAATAGTAAGGACTCAACAAGGCTGATCAAAAATACTGTATTAATATTTTTACAATGTAAATCATCTGTTTTCTATGTGAATATATAGTAAAGTGTAATTTATTCTTGTGATCAAAGCTGAATGTTCATCATCATTACTCCAGTCTTCAGCGTCACATGATCCTTCAGAAATCACTCTAATATGAGGATTTGATGCTCAAGAAACTTTTATGATTATTATCAATGTTGAAAACAGTTCATATTTCTGTGGAAACTGTGAAAGGGTTTTTTTTTTGGGGGGGGGATTTTCTTTCTTTTTTCTCCAGGATTCTTTGATGTTATTTGATAAGATAAAAATAAGAATAACCAGTGCATTTGCGCTGCTTTGACGTGAGGCTGAAACAGATGTTCATGAGTAACTCGTTCTGCCCCGAAAATGAAAGCCAGATGTTCCTTGTAACTGTCAACCACAATTAATTATCGTCTGACTCGCGTCTGTTAAAAACTTTACTGTGTTCCTGAAATATAATTGTAACTCCTAAAAATATTTGTAAATACTCTGTAACTGCCCCTGTTGGCTTGACCAGTGGTTTTGCATTAAAAATATGATGATGTATCATAAATAATTTTTCTTTTGCGTTCTAAACCTTTTACACAAAGAGCATTTATGATACTTTTTATGTTTTCAGAGCTGTTTGAATCATCATTCACTTTTCATACATCTCTGTTTGTGCTTCACCGAAGAATGAAAGTCAAAGAGGTTTGAGAAATGATATTTGTGGGTGAAATAAATTGAGTTAAGTAGCTTATATTAAAATGCGTTTGCTGGTGATTTCGTAATGATAAGCGAAGCAGACACAAAGGTTATGAAGTGGATTTTGATGCCGGATTTGTACGTTTATCACATTAACATTAGTGTAATGTAATCATATGAGATATGATATCATAAGAGAAACATTTGATTCAGTTTTAAAGTGTCTTGAGAGTGGCTATAAAATCTCTTCTGAAATGCATTAGAATCTATATTTCGAATAATGTTTTTCTGTATAGCAGTGCAACTCTTTTTGCGTCTTCTGAATAAATCGTAAGCGTTAAAAGACCGTCGGCTCCCAATTACACGCCTGATTAAAATGCTCAGCGGTCGACTCCGTTTTAATGGCTAATGTTTATTCAAACGCTTTTATTCTGCTTTGCTAAATCTAAATATATTTTTAGAAATATCTGTCCAAAAACAATAACATAATCAGAACATGTTCAAGGTCAGTGGCTCACGCTGCGCTGGAGAGACGCGCTGAATGCTGAGTTTCTTAATTAGCGCAGTGGTGTTAATTGATAAATATTCCCCGCGGCACCATTAAGAGGGAGTGTGTGTGTGTGTGTACGCGTGTGACGCGGCAGACGAGGATAATGAGACACACTGACCTCTACTTCACACTCACACGCATTTAAATGCATCTCAACGTTTTGTGTTTGTATCAATACTGGAGTCGATCCTGAACATATCAGTCAATATAAAGCATGCATGGCAACAGTTTAATGCATGGCAACACACGTTTATGGATGCTATCTATAATATACTTGAACTAGTAATCAATATTAGTAATTGCATTTGCAAAACCCCAAGAAACAAATGTTTTATTTTTATGGTTTTTGGTGTGCATGTCTGTAGCCTTGAGCTCATATATATGTTAATGCTCTCCTAAGAGTGAAACAGTATTGATTACATCATATTGCTCTCCAGGCTTATCGACAATCAGATTCTGTCTAGGATGAAATTGTTCCTCTTATTAATACCAGCAGATCTCAGACTAGAAGCAGAAAGTAGAAAACGGTAGAAATCGCTGTCAAATCGATTAATCGTGATTAATCACATCTATTTAATATGTAAGTTTATAATATAATATATGTGTGTGTATATACAGTATATATGCATATACATACACACACATACTCACACACTCACATATTTACAATCTTTTATTAGATGCGATTAATAGATTACCTATTGGATATTAAAATTAAATTAGATAAAAAAATAATATATATGTGTATATATATATATATACACGTACATATTTTTCTTTTCTTTTCTTTTTCATTTAATTTAATTTTAATATCCAATAGGTAATCTGTTTATATATATATATATATATATATAAAAATTAGTTTTTATTTAATCACAAATATTTACAGAAACGTATATACATACACACATTTATATAACCTATTGGATATATAAATAATTAATTTTTTTATTATATTATATGATAAAATGTATATATATATATTAGTGGTGGGCCGTTATCGGCGTTAACGCGCTGCGTTAACGCGAGACTCTTATCGCGCGATAAAAAAAATATCGCCGTTAATCTATTCCCCAAATTGGGTTGGGAGATGATGACGCAATCTACCCGCGGCCGCGAGGTAAACCTCGCATACGCATATTCGTCGTCATCTTAAGTAAACACGGCTGAAAGTGAAAGCTGCAACATCCATTATTTGGACTTGGTTCGGATTTAAGCCGTCCGACAAACAGCAGCAAACTATAGACCTTATGTAGCTCCGCCCCTTTTCAGCGCTGCGCTCATTGTCTTTTGACTTCCGGTCTGTATTTTCACAGCGTTTTGCGTGTTTATTAATGAACGGCTCGTTTTAAAATCTTCCCGGTCGATTTACATTTGTTTAGTCATCTGCTTTAAACATTACAGTCCTCATGATAACTTTCGTTAACTTTACATTAAGTAAATCCACTTAAAAAGCTAATTACTCCTGGACAGAAATGCCATATAAATATACAGAGCGACCGCAAAACGGAAGTTAAAAGACAATTTTCCAAAGATGGCGGCGCCCTTGTTTCTCTGGCGCATAAGGTCTATAGACAGAGTGTGTGGGGTAACGGTTCGGTAAGTTAACACACGACTAATCCGTTCTACCACCTCAAATTCAAAACGAAACATGATATCACTGAATACCAGCGCGCGCGTATTATTCTCATTCCAATATATCTTAGTGGTGTAACGTTAACACATAATCTCTGTCTATGCCCGAGTTTAAGATTCGTTGTTGTTTCTTTTTAACTGAAAAGACATCAGTTAGACAATATTATCACTTTAAATTTGGGGTTTCATAAGCTCAAAGCTATAATAAACATTAGACCTACTTAAGTCTCTGCAGCTAGTGTACTTAAATTTTATTTATCTGCAAAATTATGTTGTATACTTACAGTTTTGCACAATATATGTTCTCAAAACTACATATACCCTTTAAAAAAAATACATTTAGCAGTTGTTTAGCAGGGTCTGTGTAACCTGTTCTGAAATGGTTTTATTATAATATACTGTATATCGTTATCGCAAGAGGCTGCAATGTATATCACAGTATAGATTTTAGGCCATATCGCCCATCCCTAATTGATAGCCTATAGTAGTTGATAATAACATAGGCCTACCTAATGTTGCCTATGGACGGTAACAGTATAGTAGTAACCTTTACAGTCTATGAGTAGAACAGCTTTCTCAAGCAGTCTGTGATGCATTTTGGAAACAGGAGATGAGCCCCTGGTCTAATGCGCCACCTGGCTTGAGAAACCCGTTCACAAAGACTTACTTTTATAGTCATTATTTGGGTAGCACACATATTCTGAATGCCTTCGGCAGAATTCAAATGAGCCATTTTAATCTAGATTAATCTAGATTAATTTCAAAATTAATCTAGATTAATCTAGATTAAAAAAATTAATCTATGCCCACCTCTAATATATATATATATGTGTGTGTGTGTAGGGCTGTCAAACGATTAATCACGATTAATCGCATCCAAAATAAAAGTTTGTTTTTACATAATATATGTGTGTGTACGGTGTATAATTATTTTCTATATATAAATACACACACACATGCATGTATATATTTAAGAAATATTTGCATGTATATACTGTGTATATATATTTATATTATATATAATTTATATTATATATAAATATTTTATATATAAATAACACATTTTTCTTAAATATATATGCATGTGTGTGTATTTATATATAGAAAATAATTATACACCGTACACACACATATATTATGTAAAAACAAACTTTTATTTTGGATGCGATTAATCGCGATTAATCGTTTGACAGCCCTATATGTGTGTATGTATGTATATGTGTGTATGTATGTATGTGTGTGTGTGTGTGTGTGTGTGTGTATTTATGTATACAAACATCACTGCATTGACAGCGATTCAAAAGCGCCCTCAGTGATCATGTGACCTCAGCAGTCAGTGCTCGACATGTGATCTCAGCAGTCAGTGATCATGTGACCTCAGCAGTCAGTGCTCGACATGTGATCTCAGCAGTCAGTGGTCATGTGACCTCAGCAGTCAGTGATCATGTGATCTCAGCAGTCAGTGGTCATGTGACCTCAGCAGTCAGTGGTCATGTGACCTCAGTTTCAGGAGGCGTTTGAGTTGTAATGACTCGAGGCTCAACACATGGACCAGTTTAACCGGAGCGGGTCATTATAGGTTTCTCTAACTCTTCTCATCAGTCTTGTAAACGACACTGGCTTGTCCAGCATGTAAAGACCTGCATCTCTAACACAATTACCCTGATGGATGACCGTCCCGCTGACCTGCACACACTCGCACACACACTCGCCCTCATCCATCTCAGTGATGAAGCACGGCGAGCTACACCCCGCCGTCTTTATCTGTTTCCTCCTCCCATAATGCCCCTCTTCACGGTGGGCGGCAAACGGGAGATTTGAGCCGGATACGGAGGATCAGCACTTTTGACGGACGCTTTATTGACTCGCATTTGCAGGAGTAAATTGGCTGTTAGAACGGCCTCTTGTTACGGGCCCGAATAAAGTAATGAGAATGAATCGGCCCTGTCGCCTGACTCCTCTCAGGAGCCGTTACCGAGTCTCCATGTTTCTCCGTGTTATTCAGATGGAGAGCGTCTCTGTCCGCTAGATGAGGATCCTCTCGTGATGAAGACGACACGTGAGCCGACTGA
Source organism: Squalius cephalus (assembly GCF_949319135.1). Taxonomy (NCBI): domain Eukaryota; kingdom Metazoa; phylum Chordata; class Actinopteri; order Cypriniformes; family Leuciscidae; genus Squalius; species Squalius cephalus. The sequence goes on from NC_137137.1 coordinate 1,292,301, forward strand.
GTCTTCTTTACTAACACCGCCGTCGTCTCTGGCTCTTTATTTCTCCTCTTTTCTAAGTCTTGAGGAAGAGTCGCAAATCCTGCCACCAAATGTCTCCGCAAGATCAAAAGAAACGAGTTGCATGAAGAAAATGAAGCCAGTGTTTAGGATCATTGATCATTTAGATTTTTGCATTGTCTTATTTTCAGGACAATTAAACGCATTTCTCTCTAATTCACATTGAATGTCATTAATGCAATGCATCATTCGTTCGTTTGTTCGTTCGTATGTTCATTCATTCATTCATTCATTCATTCATTCATTTCTATTCATTTTATTTGGACTCATTCATTCATTCATTCATTCATTCATTTCTGTTCATTTATTTGGACTCACTCATTCATTCATTCATTCATTTCTATTAGTTTATTCATTCATTGGACTCATTCATTCATTCATTCATTCATTTCTGTTCATTTATTTGGACTCATTCATTCATTCATTCATTCATTCATTTCTGTTCATTTATTTGGACTCACTCATTCATTCATTCATTCATTCATTCATTCATTTCTATTCATTTATTCATTCATTTGGACTCATTCATTCATTCATTCATTTCTATTCATTTATTCATTCATTTGGACTCATTCATTCATTCATTCATTTCTATTCATTTATTCATTCATTTGGACTCATTCATTCATTCATTCATTTCTATTCATTTATTCATTCATTTGGACTCACTCATTCATTAATTAATTCATTTATTTATTCATTCATATTGTAGTCATTCATTCATTTTGTATTCATTTATTCATTCATTCGTGTTCATTCATTTGTATTCATCCATCCTTTTTTATTCATTCATTATTTCTGTTTGTATTACTCACTCATTTATTCATACAACCTTTTATTTTCATGTCAATGAAACACATTTACCTTTAAATCTCATTATTGTAATGGATAATTCACTTGTTTGTTCACACGCCCATTCGTTTATTCATTCATTTGTTTGTTTATATCAATGTATACAACATAGTATGTTAATTTATTTATGCTGATTTAAATAAACAAATAAAGAAAATTGTACAACAATATATATTATTAAAAACAAACCAAGTCAATAATGTGTCCTGATAATAATGCACACCAAGACTTCTAGTCGTTATGTAAAATGTCATTTCTTATTTTTGATTTTCCTCAGTTTTTTGGGGGTGTAAAATACGACTTGGGCATGTTTCCATTCAAACTAATGATCATTGTCATCATTTAGGAATTTTGATGAGATGGAAATAACAGTGCAGGAATTAAGCGCTGTGAGTTATTGGACACGCTGAATATTGGCTGGAGTTTATTCACGTCTGTGTTTCAAAACTCGGTTCATGATCCAACGCATTAAAAGCAGGAGTCGTGAATCACATCACTGACTGACCAGCTCACAGAGCTAAAGTCATTCACTCAATCATTCATTTGTATTTATTTCTTCATGCATTCATTCATTTTGTATTCATTCATTCAATTTCTGAATTCCTGAATGAATGAATAATTGAAAGTAAAGCAACATCCAGTGATTGGAACTTTTTACAAGATGACCTGAGATTGCAGACCCTGATGGTGTTAATGAATATTTTTGAATATTTGCTTAGTGAGCTGTTAAAGGAAGTAACAATTTGTAAATGTTAAAAAAAAAATAAAAAAAAAATTCTTTCTTCTTTTTATTTATTTATTTATTTATTTATTTATTAACTTATTTTGGATGATGTTGTGCTGCTCATGTTGGCCAGGTCTCTTCTGTAAAAGAGATTTTTAATCTCAGAAAGTGTTATCTGGTTAAATAAAGGGCAAATAAAAGTAAATAAAATAAAAACAAAAGTGAAGAGGACGAGCTGTCAAACCTCTCCGGGTTTTTGAAGTGCCGGGTCTGAAGAATTCAAGTCAGCTTTATTTATATAGCGCTTTTCACAGCGTGTGAACGAGTGTTTCACAGCAGCTTTACAGAGATAACAGGAGAATAATGCAACAGAGTGTGTTTCTAGAAGAAAATAGTGTCACAGTCCAGCTTAAAGCGGTGGTATAATGGCCTTTTCACAAGATGTAAAATGTCCTCAGTGTGTGTGTGTGTGTGTGTGTGTGTGTGTGTGTGTGTGTGTGTGTGTGTGAAGTTTCAGCTCTAAATACCCCACAGATATCTTTATATAGCATGTTAAAGTTTCGTGTCTGTCCCTTTAAATGCAAATGAGCTGCTGCTCCCGGCACAGGGGGCGGAGCTACAACAGCTTGTCTGTGTGTGTGTTAATAAGTAAGTTCAGTGATGCTTCATTTTTGTTGTAAAACAGTTATTAATTTAGTTCATTTATTTAGAAAACAGTGACGTCATCGTCCAGCTCAGTTCTCGTATAATAGTGTCAATGCAGGAGATCGATAATATTGTTGCGTATTAAATGAAATGTTAAATGTTAGTCCTGATGGATGAATCGCTGAGATCTCGGACACACAAACCCTGAGGTCAGCGTTGGAGGTCGAGTCGAGGCCTGACGGAGACTCTGCGTTGGAGATAAACGAGTGTAATTCCTCTCCGTCTCACTCGGATTCGCCCGATGACCTTTAAGACCGACGTTAGCGAATCCCGCGTGATATATCCGTGCCGGAAGAACATGTGGTTCACATCACTCCCGCTCGTGTGTCTCTAAAGGTGCTTTATCCCGACGGACTCGGCCAGGGAAGCTTTGCCAGAATCAGCATTGTTATGGGCAGCGGTTGACCTCTGACCTCTGACCTCTGACCTGGGACGGGTGATCGAGAGGCCGGCCCGCTGAAATTATGATTAACTTATTAAATTTGTTCAGCCATTATAATTGATTTGCTTCCATATTGTTGATTTGATTGTTGGGGGAATTTGATTTAATGCGTCTTGCTTTTGCATAAGGTCAAAGGTCAAAGTGAGGACACAAACTTGATTGGATGCGAGATTGAAAGAAAAGTTGTTATATCGGTTTAATAATTCAGTGCAATGTTGTAAAAATAATATAATATAATATATTATTGCACTATTATATTATTGAATATAATACACACACATATGTGTGTGTATATATATATATATACAGTGTGTGCAGAATTATTAGGCACGTTGATTTTCTGATCATATTTTTTTTCCAGGCACATTTGACCAATTTCAAACCACATTAATCGTAATAACTACAATTAATTTTGTATTTAATCATGTATAAGTGATATATAATTGTTCATGAAGGCTGGAAATGAAAAATGCCTTATTTTCAGGTGTGCAGAATTATTAGGCAAGTTTTCTTGTACAGATAAAATAAGCCAAAAAAGAGATTTAACTCAGACTAAAAAGTCAAAAATTATTAAATGCCCATGAGAAGGATGCAATACTAATGCATTATTAGAGATTGCAGTTAAGGCATGACCATTGGACAGTGAAATACTCATTGGGTCTGCAGGGTCTGACAAATACAGGTGGAGAAGGAAAGACACACGTTAACTTTAAAAGAATGAAGAATTAAGGTGAAGAATTAAGTGTGAAACCATCAGGAACCCTTTAGTCTCCAGCACCACCATTTTCCAGAACTGCAACCTACCTGGAGTCTCCAGAAGAGCAAGGTGTCAGGATCTCAGAGACTTGGGTTAGGCAAAGAATCCTAAAAAATGACCCCCTCTTAATAAGAGTCACAAGCTGAAGAGTAGTAAAATACATAAAGACTGTTTTTTTATAGGCTTTATAGACAGACAGATTGAGAGTGACTCTTGAAGGACCAGCACCACATCCTCTTCTACCACTGTTTGAAGAATTCATCTTCCAGAATACATTTTAATACGTTTTGTGAGTTTATTTTTAGTCCATCTCTGGAAAACGGACTTCAGGGTAGGAGATGGACTAAAAATAAACTCACAAAACGTATTAAAACGTATTCTGGAAGATGAATTCTAGAACTCTTTAATAAGAGTTAAATCTCTTTTTTAGCTTATTTTATCTGTACAAGAAAACTTGCCTAATAATTCTGCACACCTGAAAATAAGGCATTTTTCATTTCCAGCCTTCATGAACAATTATATATCACTTATACATGATTAAATACAAAATTAATTGTAGTTATTACGATTAATGTGGTTTGAAATTGGTCAAATGTGCCTGGAAAAAAAATATGATCAGAAAATCAACGTGCCTAATAATTCTGCACACACTGTAAATATGTATATATATGTATATATGTGTGTGTATATATGTATATGTGTGTGTGTGTGTATATATATATTCATTCTGTAATTGCAATATTTAAAAGATATTATAATATTGCAATTATAATATACGTATTCTAACTTAAAGTACTTAATTAATGTTCTTAATCTTATAGTCATCTGTGCACTTAATTATAAAAGAAAAAAATAAGTCTCCTTTCATTGTAATAATAATATTTTGCTTCTTCTGAAATGATTGTCCTTTATAGTTTCTGTAAATCATGGAAATATGTATCAAAAATATCATAGTTTCATGTTTCAGTCAATAAATCAAATGATGCTTGTTCATTCTACTCAGCTTTTATTTGTTGTTTTAGTTATTATTCATCTAATATTTATATTTTCTTTAGTCTGAGCTTTATTTCCATCAGGAAAAAAACATTTTTAATAGTTTTAGTCCACAATAACAACACTGTTCAATTCAACTTACATTTTTCCAATTCAACAAAAATGTATTTCAGTCCTCACACATAATTTTCCATAATGAAGAAAAAAAATATGTATAGATAACCAAAAAAGGTCTGAAGCCTGTGGTTATTATGCCGACTCTTTATACATCATCATTTAATGAGCGTCACTCGGGATTTGATTCATAAAGATAATAAGACAATTTCCAAAATGTACATACATGATTACAAATGTACACATATCAGATATTATTACAATAGTGCACATATGACATACACAGATTATTCATATCGAGTTATCTAATTATTTACCAGCTTTTTTTAAGCATTAGTGAAGTTACTCCGCAGGTTTAGCAGAAACTCTTCTTCATTAGTCTCGATTCCAGTGTTTCTGCATTAACGCCTCCGTCACGTTTGTCTGACGTTATTGTTGCGTTTGCCTGGTGATTGTTTCTGCTGTTCCTCATTTTCCTGTTTCCCGCCTGTGTTTCAGGTGACGGATCGATCCGTGCAGGCGTTCGCGGAGAACTGTCCCGAGCTGCAGTTCGTGGGGTTTATGGGATGTTCGGTCACGTCACAGGGAGTCATTCACCTCACCAGGGTAAGATGTGCCAAACCTGTTCATAGCTGGAATTATTCACCTCTGTTATTATATTATATTATATTATATTATATTATATTATATTATATTATATTATAGTATAGTATAGTATAGTATAGTATAGTATAGTATATTATAGTATATTATATTAATACATTATTAAATATAATATATATATATATATATATATATATATATATATATATATATATATATATATATTTATTATCTATTAAACAATATAATATTAAATATATATTTAATATGTATTATTTATTATTTATTAAACAACATAATATTAAATATGTATTTAATGTATTATTTATTATTTATTAAACAATATAATATTAAATATATATTAAATATGTAGTATTTATTAAACAATATAATATTAAATATATATTTAATATGTATTATTTATTAAACAATATAATATTAAATATATATTAAATATGTATTATTTATTAAACAATATAATATTAAATATATATTTAATATGTATTATTTATTATTTATTAAACAATATAATATTAAATATATATTTAATATGTATTATTTATTATTTATTAAACAATATAATATTAAATATATATTAAACAATATAATATTAAATATATATTAAATATGTATTATTTATTAAACAATATAATATTAAATATATATTAAATATGTATTATTTATTAAACAATATAATATTAAATATATATTTAATATGTATTATTTATTATTTATTAAACAATATAATATTAAATATATATTTAATATGTATTATTTATTATTTATTAAACAATATAATATTAAATATATATGTATTATTTATTAAACAATATAATATTAAATATATATTAAATATTTATTATTTATTAAACAATATAATATTAAATATATATTAAATATTTATTTATTATTTATTAAACAATATAATATTAAATATATATTTAATATGTATTATTTATTATTTATTAAACAATATAATATTAAATATATATTTAATATGTATTATTTATTATTTATTAAACAATATAATATTAAATATATATTTAATAATATATTAACACTCTCTCTCTCCCTCCCTATATATATATACATACATACATACATATTCTGTAACTGCAATATTGTAAATATTATAAAATATTATTGCTATTATAATATAAATATTGTAAACTTAAAGTCCATTAATGGTTTGAAAGTTGTTTTATAGGTTTAATTATTCATCTCAATAATTATATTATATCATATTATTAATAAATAAATAATATAATATTGCAAGTTATATTATAGAGCAGGGGTTTTCAAATTGGGTGAATGTGAGCCTCCCCTTAGAGTAGGTAAGGACAGCCGAGCCCCCCCTTCCCCAAAATCCCGTCCGCCTGCCCTAACCCACACATGCCTCTGCAGTAAAAGCCATCTTTTGTGTGTTCCAGGCAATGATGAGTTTCAATAACAACTGATAAAATGTAAATATTATTTTATTTCCACAACTTTCTTAAAAGTGCATTCATAAACGATTCTTTGCAACAACAAATAATTTCCAACTTCATGCAGGCCTAATTGAGGCTACTTTTAAAATCACTGAACATCAGTAGGCCTAACCACAAGTCAACAGAACATGCTTAACATGTGCAATCGGCGCCAGAGCTACCGCCGACGACACCTGACGGCTGAAACCGGCACGGTGTGTCTGGGCTTTAAGCGCATATTTGAAGGAGATGCACATCATCTCGAACAAAATCAGCAGGTGTGGAAAGAGTACTGAAAAAACATACTCAAGTAAAAGTACCATTACATTCCAAAAAATGTAGTGTGAGTAGAGTAAAAAGTACTTGTCCAAAAAACTACTTGAGTAAGAGTAAAAAAGTAGCTTATTTAAAAGTACTCATGAGTAGTGAGTAGTGAGTACTGAGCTGCGGATTCTACCCCCTTATAATAAACACTGTGCACTACCATTTATAAAAAAAAAAAAATAGCACTTACTGTAATTCACATTATATTTTGTTCTTTGTCAGAAAGATTGCAGAATATCTATCATCCATCTTTTTAAAATGCATCAAATCAGTACACTCATCACCATTTACATCATATTACAGTATTTGAAAAAAAAAAAAAATTAAAATTAGGTGAAAGGCCACTGAGGCTGAGTGTGCTATTGTTGCACATAAAATATCAATATTCATAACTGTGCAAAGAATTCAAAAACCTTTAGAAACTCATATGATAGTTCAGCATCACACACCATGAGATGGGTTAAATAGAGAGATTAAAAAATACCCAATTTCTCTCCAAAACGGTACCAATTTTAGTGTTTTGATAAATGAGAATCACTAATATTATCAGATTACCTCACCTAATGCACTGAAGAAGCCTAAGATAGTAAGCTAACACTAATTACACTGTAATTCCATGCTATTAAATATGTTACAATTTAAACGTAAATGCACATTGTTCTATAAGGGTGGCATCGTCCCTTACATTTTACACGGCTACATTTACTCACATTGTAATGCTGAAGTGAAGCCAAATGAAGACGGATTGTATGAAATGGATCAATAAAAAAACGAGCTGTATAGTTTATTAACGAGCTGTAGTCACGCACTGACAGGAATGCAGTTCAAGTTAACGGCATGGTTCATAAGGTGCACTGATACTGAATCTGGCTGCATGACGAGCGCGAGACGCGGCAGGGCACAGATCGTGACGCGCGTCTCTCTATAATGAGAAGTGAAGTAAATGGGAACGGGAATTCACCGCATTATGAACTCGTCACGCAATACTACGTGGGAACGGATTGCGAAAGCGTGGGCACTGGGCATGGTTTATGAATTTGTGGGTGCAGACTGCAAAAACTGAAGGCACGGTTAACACATGAGAGCGCGGATTAGAAACTCGTGGGTACGGTTTATTAATCCGAGGGAACAGTTTGAGAATTCGTGAGTAACGTTACTGTTTATAAACTGAGCGGACGGATTGCAAAACCGTCGCCACGGATCGTTTTTTTACTCACACAGGTGACTTCCCGGGCTCCGTATCCTCCCTTAATGCTGACTTCTGTTGACTTGGGACAAGGAAACGACGCATTTTAAAGCCAATACTCGCGTCGCACACACAATTACCGATATCAATAGAGCTGCATACTATTTTTTCTTTGCGTGTCGCGCCTCCCCTGTGGCTCTTTGGCGCCCCCCAGGGGAGGCGCGCCTCACCTATTGAAAACCGCTGTTATAGAGTATATATTATTAGGGGTTCAAGCACGAAGTGCTGAAACCCTATTGTAATTGTACTGATTTTTATTATTAGGGGTTCAAGCATGAAATGCTGAAACCCTATTGTAATTGTAAGGATTCGTAAAACGCATCGTGCAGGCCAAACCGTAAGGCCTAGAGACGTGAAACCTGGCCAGATGGTAGGCCTCAGTTTGGGGACAACCTATCAGAGTATGACCCCGAATGGCCCATAGGTGGCGCTACAGCAACCAAAAGTTCAAAATTGCCCATAACTCTTAGACCGTTTGTCCCGGGATCAAGTGTCTTATATCGTTGGAATCCTTGGCTCAGGGCGGACAAAATGGCTATCTCCGATTTTGAGTTAGGCAGGGAAAATGTTCTGCTATGTCGAATTTTGTCCAAAACCTACTTTTGCGAACTAGTCCCTGGTTTTTGGCCCGATCGGAACCAAACCAGTCTAGGACAATTCTCTGGACTCTCTAGATCAATAATTATCGAAAAAAAGTTGAACTTTTGCGTTTGGGTGGCTGTAACAGGGTCATTTAGAAAAGGGGCGTGGCAAAATACACTCAAAAGCCTATAAATCCCAAAGGAAAACTCAGAACTTCACCAAAATTGATGAGCATATGTGTCAGCACATGGTGAGGAAGCATGCAGAGTTTCATGGAGATCGGACCATAGGTGGCGCTATAACTGGCAAAAAGCCTTCATTCTTATTAGGGGTTCAAGCATGAAATGCTGAAACCCTATTGTAATTGTAAGGATTCGTAAAACGCATCGTGCAGGCCAAACCGTAAGGCCTAGAGACGTGAAACCTGGCCAGATGGTAGGCCTCAGTTTGGGGACAACCTATCAGAGTATGACCCCGAATGGCCCATAGGTGGCGCTACAGCAACCAAAAGTTCAAAATTGCCCATAACTCTTAGACCGTTTGTCCCGGGATCAAGTGTCTTATATCGTTGGAATCCTTGGCTCAGGGCGGACAAAATGGCTATCTCCGATTTTGAGTTAGGCAGGGAAAATGTTCTGCTATGTCGAATTTTGTCCAAAACCTACTTTTGCGAACTAGTCCCTGGTTTTTGGCCCGATCGGAACCAAACCAGTCTAGGACAATTCTCTGGACTCTCTAGATCAATAATTATCGAAAAAAAGTTGAACTTTTGCGTTTGGGTGGCTGTAACAGGGTCATTTAGAAAAGGGGCGTGGCAAAATACACTCAAAAGCCTATAAATCCCAAAGGAAAACTCAGAACTTCACCAAAATTGATGAGCATATGTGTCAGCACATGGTGAGGAAGCATGCAGAGTTTCATGGAGATCGGACCATAGGTGGCGCTATAACTGGCAAAAAGCCTTCATTCTTATTAGGGGTTCAAGCATGAAATGCTGAAACCCTATTGTAATTGTAAGGATTCGTAAAACGCATCGTGCAGGCCAAACCGTAAGGCCTAGAGACGTGAAACCTGGCCAGATGGTAGGCCTCAGTTTGGGGACAACCTATCAGAGTATGACCCCGAATGGCCCATAGGTGGCGCTACAGCAACCAAAAGTTCAAAATTGCCCATAACTCTTAGACCGTTTGTCCCGGGATCAAGTGTCTTATATCGTTGGAATCCTTGGCTCAGGGCGGACAAAATGGCTATCTCCGATTTTGAGTTAGGCAGGGAAAATGTTCTGCTATGTCGAATTTTGTCCAAAACCTACTTTTGCGAACTAGTCCCTGGTTTTTGGCCCGATCGGAACCAAACCAGTCTAGGACAATTCTCTGGACTCTCTAGATCAATAATTATCGAAAAAAAGTTGAACTTTTGCGTTTGGGTGGCTGTAACAGGGTCATTTAGAAAAGGGGCGTGGCAAAATACACTCAAAAGCCTATAAATCCAAAGGAAAACTCAGAACTTCACCAAAATTGATGAGCATATGTGTCAGCACATGGTGAGGAAGCATGCAGAGTTTCATGGAGATCGGACCATAGGTGGCGCTATAACTGGCAAAAAGCCTTCATTCTTATTAGGGGTTCAAGCATGAAATGCTGAAACCCTATTGTAATTGTAAGGATTCGTAAAACGCATCGTGCAGGCCAAACCGTAAGGCCTAGAGACGTGAAACCTGGCCAGATGGTAGGCCTCAGTTTGGGGACAACCTATCAGAGTATGACCCCGAATGGCCCATAGGTGGCGCTACAGCAACCAAAAGTTCAAAATTGCCCATAACTCTTAGACCGTTTGTCCCGGGATCAAGTGTCTTATATCGTTGGAATCCTTGGCTCAGGGCGGACAAAATGGCTATCTCCGATTTTGAGTTAGGCAGGGAAAATGTTCTGCTATGTCGAATTTTGTCCAAAACCTACTTTTGCGAACTAGTCCCTGGTTTTTGGCCCGATCGGAACCAAACCAGTCTAGGACAATTCTCTGGACTCTCTAGATCAATAATTATCGAAAAAAAGTTGAACTTTTGCGTTTGGGTGGCTGTAACAGGGTCATTTAGAAAAGGGGCGTGGCAAAATACACTCAAAAGCCTATAAATCCCAAAGGAAAACTCAGAACTTCACCAAAATTGATGAGCATATGTGTCAGCACATGGTGAGGAAGCATGCAGAGTTTCATGGAGATCGGACCATAGGTGGCGCTATAACTGGCAAAAAGCCTTCATTCTTATTAGGGGTTCAAGCATGAAATGCTGAAACCCTATTGTAATTGTAAGGATTCGTAAAACGCATCGTGCAGGCCAAACCGTAAGGCCTAGAGACGTGAAACCTGGCCAGATGGTAGGCCTCAGTTTGGGGACAACCTATCAGAGTATGACCCCGAATGGCCCATAGGTGGCGCTACAGCAACCAAAAGTTCAAAATTGCCCATAACTCTTAGACCGTTTGTCCCGGGATCAAGTGTCTTATATCGTTGGAATCCTTGGCTCAGGGCGGACAAAATGGCTATCTCCGATTTTGAGTTAGGCAGGGAAAATGTTCTGCTATGTCGAATTTTGTCCAAAACCTACTTTTGCGAACTAGTCCCTGGTTTTTGGCCCGATCGGAACCAAACCAGTCTAGGACAATTCTCTGGACTCTCTAGATCAATAATTATCGAAAAAAAGTTGAACTTTTGCGTTTGGGTGGCTGTAACAGGGTCATTTAGAAAAGGGGCGTGGCAAAATACACTCAAAAGCCTATAAATCCCAAAGGAAAACTCAGAACTTCACCAAAATTGATGAGCATATGTGTCAGCACATGGTGAGGAAGCATGCAGAGTTTCATGGAGATCGGACCATAGGTGGCGCTATAACTGGCAAAAAGCCTTCATTCTTATTAGGGGTTCAAGCATGAAATGCTGAAACCCTATTGTAATTGTAAGGATTCGTAAAACGCATCGTGCAGGCCAAACCGTAAGGCCTAGAGACGTGAAACCTGGCCAGATGGTAGGCCTCAGTTTGGGGACAACCTATCAGAGTATGACCCCGAATGGCCCATAAGTAAGTAATTATATTGGTTTTATTGAAGAACACTGTTAAAATATACCCATGTAAAATGAATTATATAAACTAATATAAACATAACTTATGTACATAAATAACAAATGCCTGCAGAGGGTGCCAGCGGCCTGGTTGTTGTTACACTAAGCCTGGCATTATCAAATCCTTGTTTAATATTGTCCAAACAATTAATTCAAATGTCAACTTAACCTTCAATATTTGGCCACTTCTGTACGATAGAAATGCTACAGTCACTGTAATTTCTTGAACGAGAACATGTGCACATCAAAACATGCAAACTCAGAGCAAGATAACTTATATTTTGAAATCGCAATGTTTAAACTTTTATTTTGAAATCGCGATGAACAGCAGTTTGAGAAACCCAGATGTGCTCCAGAAATGATAACAGTGCAACTATGAAACACAAACTGCGTCCGACTTGCGTTCCCATATTTGCACGTTATTGGAAACCTAAACAAACAGCACTGCAGAGACTGAGTTTGCTTGGAGCAGCGTTTACTGTGGACGGAGCTGAGGTAATTTTAACATGTAACGTTAGGCTAATCTGCACTCATGTAATTGAAGCGTCTTCTCTGTGAAAAAAACAAACAAACAAAAAACAGAGGATATATTTATTTAACTGAATCACAGCCTTTGTGATTTCACAATGGCACTATGCTATATTATGACTGTAAATGGTTTTAAATATCGCGTTGTCCTAGAAAACTGTAATTCTGCGGTTGTTGGATTCTCGTCTGTGGAATGCACCACTTTCGGTATTTTGCCAATTACTCGAGGGGTAAATTGCAATCAAGGATTTTTTTAAATCGAGTACTTTACTATAATCGAGGAATCGTTACAGCCCTATACTGGTAACATAGTTTTATATTATTAGATCACAAAGAAATGCCTATAGACAAATAAATATATTTTCTCAATAACATATCCAAAAAACATATTTGTGTGTGTGTGTGTGTGTGTGTGTGTGTGTAAGCATGCATTATTGAGTTAACATGGAAAAACTGGTTTGATTTAGTGCAGAAAACTGGTGCAAATCATTAAGTTTAAAGTGAAAGTGAGCCAATAAGTGGTCTTCTACTGGCTTCTGCTGGCCATTCTACTTATTAACTCTTCGGAGTCTTGGGCTATTTTGGCCGTTTTTGAGTACTTTTTACACAGCACAACATCACCTATATGAACAGACAATTAGTTTTTCACTTTGATGTACTTTATCAACATACTGGACCCAAAATCACACAAAAAACACAAAATCCGAATAGAAAAATTATAGTTTTTTACTACAAAAAACACAAACATGCTCAATGAAGCATTTTAAAAGGTTTAAAATGTTAACACAAGTTGTAAATGTCAACATATACAGGTACAATTCAGATATAATCAAGCTATATACAAAAAAAATATGATTTACAAAAAAAAGCAGGTGTAGCCATGGGCTTTTTTCTTTTTCTTTTTAGCTTTGCCACTTTTTAAAACAGTTCATGCACACAATTATACAGAGAGCTATATTTAAGGCCTTGCATTCCCAGAGTATGAGGGTTCCCAAATAGTGCAAATACAACATAAAAAAGGTAAAATTGAGATAAAATCAAACTATATACAGCAAAAAGCAGGTGTGGCAATAGGGTTTTTTTCTTTTCTTTTTTGCTTAGAAACTCTACAAAACACAATGTACAATTACACAGACAGCTACATTACAGGGCTTTCATGAGCTTGAGTAAGAGTGTTCCTAAAAAGTGCAAATATACCATACAAAAGGTAAAATGAATACAAAATCAATATCAGGATCACTCTCGGTTTTCCAGGGCTCAGAGCTGTGGTGTGGCTGTCCTGACTTTGCTGGAGATCTTGATCTGGTTTGACTCTTCCTTCCACCCCATCTCTTTGTAGGCCTCTGTCTGCTTGTTGTCGAAGTGGTAGATGACCCAGGCTGCTCATCATCTCTGTACATGTCAAGACACACGCAAAAAGATTAAAGATTGTACATCAAAGTTCAAGATGCTCATTGGCACATATGTACAACAATTACAGTGAAGCAATCATTGGCAATGAAATTCTTGTTCACACAACCACACACACACACACACACACACACACACACACACACACACACACACACAGACAGACAGACACACACAGAAACACACACGCACAGACAGACAGACAGACAGACACACACACACACACACAGACAGACATACAGACAGACAGAGACACACACACACACACACACACACACACACACACACAGATAATATAATATACAATAAGCTAAAAGTTTGTCTCACCCCTCGTTGTGAACCACAAAAGCCGAGTCGTCAATCTCATCATAGCCACTTTCTGATTCCGTCGATGAACTGTAAACAACATCGTCCAGTTGGTAGAACAAGTCGAGGGCTTGTTCAACCAAAAATTTTCCTGCCACAAAAAATACCTAAACTATCTACACTACTCCTAAACTACTCTCAAAATCTACTCAAACTCTTCCAAAAACTAGCAATAACATCTCTGTCTTTCTGTCTATTCCGTCAATATCCCGTCGGCGCCTTTCAATTTCGCTTCTTTGCACAGTTGGCTCCTCCTCCACTCCGTAAAATGTGCAGCATGAAGAGCAGAGTCAGCAGATTCACACATTTTTCTCCGTTTTGTTTTATGACAAAAACCGACGAAGTTATTGGAATAAATGCGACGCCTGTCGCATCCCATCGTGCGTTCTTTTACGAATGCGTCAATATTTTCAATATTTTTTTTATATAAAGTTTAAATGATCATATCTCCGTTTTTACTTGGTCTAGCAACACAAAACAAAAAGCAGAATAGAGTTTCAAGCCAGCACTTTCGACAGAAGTGGACGGCAGCGCTCGACGTGACTTTGTTTTTATAATTCAACGTCTTAAACCTGTCATGTGATTTGATCACGCCGGTGTGATCGGCGACTCGGAAGAATTAATGAAGTCTTTTCACATGTGCTTTTGGATTCACTTGTATAACAATAACTATTATAACACAATCATATTTTGTCAGTGTTTATCACTTCATTTGCACTGACACTTCACATAATTGCTAGTAATGTGGTAAATCACGCTAGAAACATGGTAAGTCATAGTAAATAATAGTAGAATGTGGTGTATCAAGGTAGATCATGTAAGAATCCTGGTAAATAATTCTAGAACGTGGTATATCATGCTAGAACATGGTAAATCATGGTAAACTATGCTAGAACAGGGTAAATCATGGTAAACCATGATAAATCATGATGAACTATGTCAAATCATTTTAGAATGTGGTATATCATGATAAATCATGCTAGAACATGATCTTTTCCATCTATGATGTCAGTGGTTACATGCTTGCTAAATAAAACTTAATAACTTTTGATGCTTTTGTGCTTTAAGGCCTTAAAGGCCTTAATTGCTTGAACCCCGATAAATGCTGCTTGCAGCTTTAATTAGGGGTTCAAGCACGAAGTGCTGAAACCCTATTGTAATTGTACTGATTAGGGGTTCAAGCACGAAGTGCTGAAACCCTATTGTAATTGTACTGATTTTTAGGGGTTCAAGCACGAAGTGCTGAAACCCTATTGTAATTGTGCTGATTTTTATTATTATTAGGGGTTCAAGCACGAAGTGCTGAAACCCTATTGTAATTGTGCTGATTTTTATTATTAGGGGTTCAAGCACGAAGTGCTGAAACCCTATTGTAATTGTAAGGATTCGTGCTTGAAACCCTATTGTAATTGTAAGGATTTTTAGGGGTTCAAGCACGAAGTGCTGAAACCCTATTGTAATTGTAAGGATTTTTATTATTATTATTATTATTCTTCTCCGCTAAAACGCATCGTGCAGCCCAAACCGTAAGAGCTGGAACTTTGAAACTTTGACAGATGGTAGTACAAAAATCGAGGAAAGGTTCAGAGATTATGACCCCGATTGGCCCATAGGTGGCGCTATAACAACCAAAAGCGCGAAACTGCTCATAACTCCTAGACCGTATGTCGTAGACTCAAGTGTCTTATATCATTGGAAAGCTGGACGCCTGACGAACAAAACGTATATCTCCGATTTCATTTCCGCCATGATAGATTTTCCGCCATTTTGAATTTTGTCAAAAATCTATTTTTGCGAACTAGTCCCTGGTTTTTTGCCCGATTGGAACCAAACTAATGCAGAAATGTTCTCTGGAGACTGAATATCAATAATTATCGAAAAAAAGTGGAAATTTCGATTCACGGTCACTAAGGGGCGCCAAAACGTACGTTGTGGGAGGGGCCTATTTTACTAAAATGGCTGTAACTCCCGATGTAAATGAGGTATCTTCACCAAACTTGGTACACATGTGTATGAGCTTACTCTGGGGTCACAGTAAAAAAATCGCGACGATTGGCCTCATGGTGGCGCTATAAAATGAAAAAAACATAAAACAGGCTATAACCACCTGACCGTTAGTCCGATTGACTTGAAAATTGGTATGCAGTGTCTTGGTCCAAGGTGCCATGTATGTGTATGAGGACATTTGCGTATCTCAAAAAACATGGCCGCCATTGGCCAATGAAATTTTAACACCTATTAGACAAGGTTAACGGAGGCCGATCGGAACGAAACTCAATGGGCATGTTCGGCTCATGGCCCTAAAGGTCTGTAAGAATTTTGAAAGAAATTGGCCACTAGTTGGCGCTAACGAGTTTTACGGCTCTGTAATCACGTGGTGTTACAAATATCCACACAATATGCATATCATTTGATAGATCTCCTCATCCTGAACAACTTTGCCTCAAGAACCATTGCTGTCAATCAAACTGTTCATTAATTATTCATTAATATGTTAAAAACCTACTTTTGCGAACTAGTCCTAGGTTTTTTGCCCGATCGGAACCAGACCAGTCTAGGACAATTCTCTGGACTCTCTAGATCAATAATTATCAAAAAAAAGTTGAACTTTTGCATTTGGATGGCTGTAATAGGGTAATTTATAAAATGGGCGTGTCAAAATACATTAAAAAGCCTATAAATCCTAAATAAAAACTCAGAACTTCACAAAAATTGGTCAGCATATGTGACATAACATCATTAACAAGCATGAAAAATTCTATGGAGATCGGACGATAGGTGGCGCTATAACTGTTAAAAAGCTTTAAAATCATATATTTATGGTAAACTGCCTGTATTGGCTGTAAATGGTCTTTTCCATCTCTGATCATATAATTTTCATATCATAATGTTCAAAACTAGTGCAATACAATTCTCTGGACTCACTAGATCAATAATTGTCAGAAAAAGTTGAACTACTTCATTTG
Source organism: Squalius cephalus (assembly GCF_949319135.1). Taxonomy (NCBI): domain Eukaryota; kingdom Metazoa; phylum Chordata; class Actinopteri; order Cypriniformes; family Leuciscidae; genus Squalius; species Squalius cephalus. The sequence goes on from NC_137137.1 coordinate 1,309,553, forward strand.
GATAGCTATAATAGGTTTACTTCAAAATCTGGCCTTTACCAAGTGTCCCCGAAAGCCTATATCTCTTTAATCAATGCTCAGACCTTCTTAAAAACAAGTCAGAACGTGTGAAATATTACCCTGAACTAGCATGAAAATTTTCAGACAGATCGGACAAAATTTGCCTCTATAACAGTTAAAAAGGTGAAAATGATATGAATTAATGGCATGTTAAGCCAATAAGTGGTATTTTACTGCCCCCTGCTGTTTAAAATAGTCATTTTCTCATATTGGTATTGGTATCAGCCATGGTAAATCATGATAAATGATGGTGTGTGTGTGTGTGTGTGTGTGTGTGTGTGTGTGTGTGTGTGTGTGTGTGTGTGTGGTACAAATATAACAAAGGTTTTATTTTCCAACATGAAAACAAACATAACAGAGTGCTAGTGCACAAACAATAACCGACAATGATAATGGATGAGAGGGGAACTTAAATACACAGATCAAGACAAGGACAACAGGTGACGGTTATGATGATGAGGAGCAGGTGATGATGAGGAGGGTGATGAGGAGCAGGTGCAGGTGATGACGACAGATGGTGAATGTGATGAAGACAGAAGGTGAATGTGATGAAGGTGAATGTGACACCAATATCACTGAAACATTTGTGTGTGTGTGTGTGTGTGTGTGTGTGTGTGTGTGTGTGTGTGTGTAGCATTCGTGTGTGTAGCATATGTAGCAAGTATGCATTATTGAGTTAACATGGAAACACTGGTTTGCTTTAGTGCAGAAAACTGGTCAAAATCATGAGGTTTAAAGTGAAAGTGAGCCAATAAGTGGTCTTCTACTGCCCTCTGCTGGCCATTCTACTTATTAATTAAATTTTTCCACATGTGCTTGCATTTATACTTGAATACACACTAAAAATCACTTATATAGCAATAACTATTATAACACAATCATATTTTGTCAGTGTTAATCACTTTATTTGCACTGACACTTCAAATAATTGCTAGTAATGTGGTAAATCATGGTAAATCATGGTTAACTATGCTGTGTGTGTGTGTGTGTGTGTGTGTGTGTGTGTGTGTGTGTGTGTGTGTGTGTGTGTGTGTGTGTAAGCATGCATTGAGTTAACATGGATAAACTGGTTTGCTTTAGTGCAGAAAACTGGTTTAAAGTGAAAGTGAGCCAATAAGTGGTCTTCTACTGCCCTCTGCTGGCCATTCTACTTATTAATGAAATATTTCAACATGTGCTTGCATTCATACTTGAATACACACTAAAAAAATCACTTATATAGCAATAACTATTATAACACAATCATATTTTGTCAGTGTTAATCACTTTATTTGCACTGACACTTCAAATAATTGCTAGTAATGTGATAAATCAGGCTAGAAACATGGTAAATCAAAGTAAATAATACTAGATTGTCGTTTATCTCCTGGTAAATAATACTAGAACGTGGTATATCATGGTAAATCATGGTTAACTATGCTGTGTGTGTATGTGTGTGTGTGTGTGTGTGTGTGTGTGTGTGTGTGTGTGTGTGTGTGTGTGTGTGTGTGTGTGTGTGTGTAAGCATGCATTGAGTTAACATGGAAAAACTGGTTTGCTTTAGTGCAGAAAACTGGTTTAAAGTGAAAGTGAGCCAATAAGTGGTCTTCTAGTGCCCTCTGCTGGCCATTCTACTTAATAATGAAATATTTTACATGTGCTTTTGCTTTCATACTTGGACACACACTAAAAATCACGTATATAACTAACTATTATAACACAATAATATTTTGTCAGTGTTCATCACCTCATTTGCATTGACACTTCACATAATTGCTAGTAATGTGGTTAATCATGCTAGAAACATTGTAAATCATAGTAAATAATACTGAAATGAGGTGTATCAAGGTAAATCATGCTAGAATCCTAATAAATCATTCTGGAACATGGTATATGATAGTAAATCATGCTAGAATCATATTAAATAATTCTAGAATGTGGCAAATCGTTGTGGGAGGAGCCTATTTTACTCAAATGGCTATAACTCAAGAAGTAAATGAGATATCTTCACCAAACTCAGTACACATGTGTATGGGTTCAATTTGAGGTCACAGTAAACAATTTTATGGAGATCGGACCATAGGTGGCGCTATAACTGTTAAAAAGCTTTAAAACCATATATATCCCATGGCAAATTGCCTGTATTGGCTGTAAATGGTCTTTTCCATCTATTATGTCAGTGGTTACATGCTTGCTAAATAAATCTTAATAACTTTTGATGCTTTTGTGCTTAAATGCCTTAAAGGCCTTAACTGCTTGAACCCCGATAAATGCTGCTTGCAGCTTTAATTATTATTATTATTATTATTCTTCTCCGCTAAAACGCATCGTGCAGCCCAAACCGTAAGAGCTGGAACTTTGAAACTTTGACAGATGGTAGTACAAAAATCGAGGAAAGGTTCAGAGATTATGACCCCGATTGGCCCATAGGTGGCGCTATAACAACCAAAAGCGCGAAACTGCTCATAACTCCTAGACCGTATGTCGTAGACTCAAGTGTCTTATATCATTGGAAAGCTGGACGCCTGACGAACAAAACGTATATCTCCGATTTCATTTCCGCCATGATAGATTTTCCGCCATTTTGAATTTTGTCAAAAATCTATTTTTGCGAACTAGTCCCTGGTTTTTTGCCCGATTGGAACCAAACTAATGCAGAAATGTTCTCTGGAGACTGAATATCAATAATTATCGAAAAAAAGTGGAAATTTCGATTCACGGTCACTAAGGGGCGCCAAAACGTACGTTGTGGGAGGGGCCTATTTTACTAAAATGGCTGTAACTCCCGATGTAAATGAGGTATCTTCACCAAACTTGGTACACATGTGTATGAGCTTACTCTGGGGTCACAGTAAAAAAATCGCGACGATTGGCCTCATGGTGGCGCTATAAAATGAAAAAAACATAAAACAGGCTATAACCACCTGACCGTTAGTCCGATTGACTTGAAAATTGGTATGCAGTGTCTTGGTCCAAGGTGCCATGTATGTGTATGAGGACATTTGCGTATCTCAAAAAACATGGCCGCCATTGGCCAATGAAATTTTAACACCTATTAGACAAGGTTAACGGAGGCCGATCGGAACGAAACTCAATGGGCATGTTCGGCTCATGGCCCTAAAGGTCTGTAAGAATTTTGAAAGAAATTGGCCACTAGTTGGCGCTAACGAGTTTTACGGCTCTGTAATCACGTGGTGTTACAAATATCCACACAATATGCATATCATTTGATAGATCTCCTCATCCTGAACAACTTTGCCTCAAGAACCATTGCTGTCAATCAAACTGTTCATTAATTATTCATTAATATGTTAAAAACCTACTTTTGCGAACTAGTCCTAGGTTTTTTGCCCGATCGGAACCAGACCAGTCTAGGACAATTCTCTGGACTCTCTAGATCAATAATTATCAAAAAAAAGTTGAACTTTTGCATTTGGATGGCTGTAATAGGGTAATTTATAAAATGGGCGTGTCAAAATACATTAAAAAGCCTATAAATCCTAAATAAAAACTCAGAACTTCACAAAAATTGGTCAGCATATGTGACATAACATCATTAACAAGCATGAAAAATTCTATGGAGATCGGACGATAGGTGGCGCTATAACTGTTAAAAAGCTTTAAAATCATATATTTATGGTAAACTGCCTGTATTGGCTGTAAATGGTCTTTTCCATCTCTGATCATATAATTTTCATATCATAATGTTCAAAACTAGTGCAATACAATTCTCTGGACTCACTAGATCAATAATTGTCAGAAAAAGTTGAACTACTTCATTTGGATAGCTATAATAGGTTTACTTCAAAATCTGGCCTTTACCAAGTGTCCCCGAAAGCCTATATCTCTTTAATCAATGCTCAGACCTTCTTAAAAACAAGTCAGAACGTGTGAAATATTACCCTGAACTAGCATGAAAATTTTCAGACAGATCGGACAAAATTTGCCTCTATAACAGTTAAAAAGGTGAAAATGATATGAATTAATGGCATGTTAAGCCAATAAGTGGTATTTTACTGCCCCCTGCTGTTTAAAATAGTCATTTTCTCATATTGGTATTGGTATCAGCCATGGTAAATCATGATAAATGATGGTGTGTGTGTGTGTGTGTGTGTGTGTGTGTGTGTGTGTGTGTGTGTGTGTGTGTGTGTGTGTGTGTGTGGTACAAATATAACAAAGGTTTTATTTTCCAACATGAAAACAAACATAACAGAGTGCTAGTGCACAAACAATAACCGACAATGATAATGGATGAGAGGGGAACTTAAATACACAGATCAAGACAAGGACAACAGGTGACGGTTATGATGATGAGGAGCAGGTGATGATGAGGAGGGTGATGAGGAGCAGGTGCAGGTGATGACGACAGATGGTGAATGTGATGAAGACAGAAGGTGAATGTGATGAAGGTGAATGTGACACCAATATCACTGAAACATTTGTGTGTGTGTGTGTGTGTGTGTGTGTGTGTGTGTGTGTGTGTGTAGCATTCGTGTGTGTAGCATATGTAGCAAGTATGCATTATTGAGTTAACATGGAAACACTGGTTTGCTTTAGTGCAGAAAACTGGTCAAAATCATGAGGTTTAAAGTGAAAGTGAGCCAATAAGTGGTCTTCTACTGCCCTCTGCTGGCCATTCTACTTATTAATTAAATTTTTCCACATGTGCTTGCATTTATACTTGAATACACACTAAAAATCACTTATATAGCAATAACTATTATAACACAATCATATTTTGTCAGTGTTAATCACTTTATTTGCACTGACACTTCAAATAATTGCTAGTAATGTGGTAAATCATGGTAAATCATGGTTAACTATGCTGTGTGTGTGTGTGTGTGTGTGTGTGTGTGTGTGTGTGTGTGTGTGTGTGTGTGTGTGTGTGTGTGTGTGTGTGTAAGCATGCATTGAGTTAACATGGATAAACTGGTTTGCTTTAGTGCAGAAAACTGGTTTAAAGTGAAAGTGAGCCAATAAGTGGTCTTCTACTGCCCTCTGCTGGCCATTCTACTTATTAATGAAATATTTCAACATGTGCTTGCATTCATACTTGAATACACACTAAAAAAATCACTTATATAGCAATAACTATTATAACACAATCATATTTTGTCAGTGTTAATCACTTTATTTGCACTGACACTTCAAATAATTGCTAGTAATGTGATAAATCAGGCTAGAAACATGGTAAATCAAAGTAAATAATACTAGATTGTCGTTTATCTCCTGGTAAATAATACTAGAACGTGGTATATCATGGTAAATCATGGTTAACTATGCTGTGTGTGTATGTGTGTGTGTGTGTGTGTGTGTGTGTGTGTGTGTGTGTGTGTGTGTGTGTGTGTGTGTGTGTGTGTGTGTGTGTGTGTGTAAGCATGCATTGAGTTAACATGGAAAAACTGGTTTGCTTTAGTGCAGAAAACTGGTTTAAAGTGAAAGTGAGCCAATAAGTGGTCTTCTAGTGCCCTCTGCTGGCCATTCTACTTAATAATGAAATATTTTACATGTGCTTTTGCTTTCATACTTGGACACACACTAAAAATCACGTATATAACTAACTATTATAACACAATAATATTTTGTCAGTGTTCATCACCTCATTTGCATTGACACTTCACATAATTGCTAGTAATGTGGTTAATCATGCTAGAAACATTGTAAATCATAGTAAATAATACTGAAATGAGGTGTATCAAGGTAAATCATGCTAGAATCCTAATAAATCATTCTGGAACATGGTATATGATAGTAAATCATGCTAGAATCATATTAAATAATTCTAGAATGTGGCAAATCGTTGTGGGAGGAGCCTATTTTACTCAAATGGCTATAACTCAAGAAGTAAATGAGATATCTTCACCAAACTCAGTACACATGTGTATGGGTTCAATTTGAGGTCACAGTAAACAATTTTATGGAGATCGGACCATAGGTGGCGCTATAACTGTTAAAAAGCTTTAAAACCATATATATCCCATGGCAAATTGCCTGTATTGGCTGTAAATGGTCTTTTCCATCTATTATGTCAGTGGTTACATGCTTGCTAAATAAATCTTAATAACTTTTGATGCTTTTGTGCTTAAATGCCTTAAAGGCCTTAACTGCTTGAACCCCGATAAATGCTGCTTGCAGCTTTAATTATTATTATTATTATTATTATTATTTTCCCCTAAAACGCATCGTGCAGACCAAACCGTAAGAGCTGGAACCTTGAAACTTGGCCAAATGGTAGTCCTCAATTTGGGGAGAACCTATCAAAGTATGACCCCGATTGGCCCATAGGTGGCGCTATAGCAACCAAAAGCGCGAAACTGCTCATAACTACTAGACCGTATGACGTAGACTCAAGTGTTTTATATCATTGGAAAGCTGGACGCCTGACGAACAAAACGTATATCTCCGATTTCATTTCCGCCATGATAGATTTTCCGCCATTTTGAATTTTGTCAAAAACATACTTTTGCGAACTAGTCCTAGGTTTTTCGCCCGATCGGAACCAAACCAGTGCAGAAATGTTCTCTAGAGTCTGTTTATCAAAAACTATCGAAAAAAAGTTGAAATTTCGACTCACGGACGGTAAGGGGCGCCAAAACGTACGTTGTGGGAGGGGCCTATTTTACTAAAATGGCTATAACTCCAGAAATAAATGAGGTATCTTCACCAAACTTGGTACACATGTGTAAGAGGTCAATCTGAGGTCACAGTAAAAAAACCGCGGCAATTGGCCACATGGTGGCGCTATAACATGAAAAAAACATAAAACAGGCTATAACCACCTGACCATTAGTCCGATTGACTTGAAAATTGGCATGCAGTGTCTTGGTCCAAGGTGCCATGTATGTGTATGAGGACATTGGCGTATCTCGAAAAACATGGCCGCCATCGGCCAATGAAGTTTGAGCACCTATTAGACAAGGTTAACGGAGGCCGATCGGAACGAAACTCGATGGGCATGTTCGACTCAAGGCCATAGAGGTCTGTAACAATTTTGAAAGAAATCGGCCACTAGTTGGCGCTAACGAGTTTTACAGCTCTGTAATCACGTGGTGTTACAAATATCCACACAATATGCATATCATTTGATAGATCTCCTCATCCTGAACAACTTTGCCTCAAGGACCATTGCTGTCAATCAAACCGTTCATTAAATATTCGCAAACATGTTAAAAACCTACTTTTGCGAACTAGTCCTAGGTTTTTCGCACGATTGGAACCAGACCAGTCTAGGACAATTCTCTGGACTCTCTAGATCAAAAACTATCAAAAAAAAGTTGAACTTTTGCATTTGGATGGCTGTAATAGGGTCATTTATAAAATGGGCGTAGCAAAATACACTAAAAAGCCTATAAATCCTAAATGAAAACTCAGAACCTCACAAAAATTGGTGAGCATATGTGACATAACATCATTAACAAGCATGCCAAATTTTATGGAGATCGGACTATAGGTGGCGCTATAACTGTTAAAAAGCTTTAAAACCATATATTTCCTATGGTACATTGCCTGTATTGGCTGTAAATGGTCTTTTCCATCTATTATGTCAGTGGTTACATGCTTGCTAAATAAAACCTGATAACTTTTGATGCTTTTGTGCTTAAAAACCCTTAAAGGCCTTAATAGCTTGAACCCCGATAAATGCTGCTTGCAGCTTTAATTATTATTATTATTATTATTATTATTATTATTATAGTACAGTATTATAACATAAAGTTCTTAATTAATGTTCTTAATCTGATGGTCATCAGTGCACTTTACTAAGTGAGTCTCTCCGTCTGAAGCGGCTCACCTGTCTGATGACTCCGCTCATCCAAACTTCACAACCACGACTTATTATTATTTTGCCTTCACTTTTAAATCTCATTAATGTGTAATGAGGTGAATCGTAAAATGCTGAAGATCCAACACACCCTGCTGTTTGCACATTAGCATGCTAATGAGAGAAAGCTATCTCCAACACACCGGCACAGAGGAGCTGCTGTAATTGTGCCTGCATGCAAATTATTAGGTAATGATATTTTTTTTGGGGCCTATTTTTCCTTGCGTGATCGCTGGCGTCTTCTGCAGGAACAACCACGACTTCAGGAACATAAAGCGGTGTCAAATCAGATCTGAGAGACGAATGATTTGATCTTAGTTCAGTTCAGTGTAGTGAATCGGTTTGTTTCGGGTTGCTAAAAGATGCTTTTTGGTGGACTGTGTTATTTAGGAACATGTGAATCACTGTTTTACTTCCAAACTAAGTTCTCTAGCTGTGTTTAGAACGAAATACTAATCACGTATGAGTGCTAGATAACAAATGAACAATTCTGATCATTTATAAGATTCAATTCAAAAGATTTTTTTTTTTTTAATGTATTGTATTCATCTAGGTTTAGTATAATTATTTAAAAGATTCAGTTTAAAAGAATCATTTGTTTAAATGATTCATTTGAACTGAATCTTTCAAATGATCTGAATTCATTTGATTCATTTGTCAACTAGCAGATCTGAATACCAAAAAGATTCAGTTAAAAAGAATCATTTGTTTTTGCAAAATTTAAATGAATACAGTACATTAAGGCGAGACACGGCAGGCAAAAACATCGTTTTTTTTTCACTGGTCAATTTTGAGATTTTGGGTTATTTGTCTTCAATAACATGTATTCTTTCAGACTTGTGCTGAAAAAAAGCCCAAAATACACATTTAGGTCTTTATTTTACTACACTTTGTCTGTTTGAGTGTGCAGATATCGCCTAAATTCATCAAAAGTTGGCGTTCTAAATCATCCCGCTGCTCCGCGATCACTGTCTCTACCCCATCATAAAATACACCGTTGGAAAGCTCTCTCTTTTCTGTACAATGTTGTCGGATCCAAATATGGTCATTTCCTGTCTATCAGCAACCAATCATGCAAGTAAAACAGGCGATTTAACTCGAAATGCGCAATCTCATTGGCTGATGCCAATTTCTGACAACGTGATTCGTCCAGAACCATCACGTGACGCGCTCTGGTGTTTCCGCGGTAGTTCAAAATGTCGAAAGATATGCGTGTAAAATTCTCTCAGAGAAGCCAAAAACAGTTGTCATTAGCTAGAAGACACAAGGGATTACCAACAAAGACAAAAGATTATGAAATGCCATCACATAGTGCATGGGTCTTCACAATTTTTTTCATCAGCCGCACTGATAGGACAAAGTCAGTAGGAGAGCCCTTTCAGTTTCGGTTCTCAATCGATCAAGTATTTACATGTTCTCTCGATAAACCACCTCTTTTAATCCGATCGAAATTATTTGTAATATAGCTGACACTTTGAGTTTGTAATGGGTTATGTTATAGCCCTACTTATTTTTAAGGTTTTTAAGAAATATCTGTAGTGACTGGCTGCATGATATCGCCGTATTTTTTACAGCCATGCGAGCCACAAATTAAAGCTTATTGGTTACTAATTATGAATCATTCAAAATATCAATATTTAGAACATTGGAGAAAGCAAACAAAGTAGACTAAATTGTTATTTGACAGAGTATCTGCACACTGTCAGAGAAGAAGAGACGGATCCTGACTAAATACAGGCTCAGTGACCACCAACTGGGTCAGACAGAGATGCACTTCCTCCTTCACTGGGAAAAAGTATCATCATCACTAAGTGATTTACACCTTGGACAAATAGCCAAAAGAATAAAACTTCCCAAAGTTAGCACCAGAAAAGAAGCTGGAAGTTCTAGATGGTACAGCAGCTCCACTGACAGCTAAATGTATCTGCCTGAGGGACTGTGATACCGGTATTTAGTTTTTCTATTCCACCTGTGTGATGGACTGTTGGTGTGTTGTTTTGGATGTTATGATCAGTGATGGATGAAGCAATAATGAGTTTTGGATGTTAAACAGTGTGATACATGGATTTTACTTGGACCTAAAGCATAGTTTGTCTGTAATTCATGGCTTTCAATAGAAATTAGTGGAATTTTGCCATAAAAATCTTTAAAGGCCGTTTTCTCAAAATGAGTTTTTTCTTGCACTCCTAGTGATGATTTTCCACTTCTGTAGCACCTACATACACCAAACTTTACAGTTGTATTCCTAACTATATTGTGAAGATTTGTTCAGAGGGATTTGTTGATATATCATTCTTGGCCTGATTTATATGACATTTTATGCCTAAAAATAGGGCGGAAATAAATTTTTTAAGGCTATTGCCAGTATTTTCTGATTTACAGGGTAACAAAAGGGTATATTCATAATCCCCTCTGAACATGTCTTTACATTGAATATATCAACAAAATGCAAAAATAATTTTGAACCTTGTTTTTTTCAATGGTCAGATTCGTCACTTCAAAATATATGCAAATTAGCGCATATTTAATTAGATATAGCCTCATTAGCATATTTAACAATAAAATTACAGAAAACTTGCAATGCATTTTTTTCTCCTATTCATGTGAGTAATCAACTGGTAAAGTTTGATGGTGATATCTGTAAGTTAACAATTTTACCCTATTCACCTGTAGTGTCTCGCCTTAAAAACAACTGAATCTTTTATACATTATTTAATCCAATATGTTAAGTGGAATCACCTCATATTACTCGTACTATTTCTGCAGGACATAACATATACTTTGTGTTGTTTATGAACACGTGAGCCACAGTTTTACACTCATACTGTGTTCAGCTAAATACTGCTCAGTATTTAATATAATTACATTTTTAATATCTTTATTGATTTAAGATGTCACAGCTCACAATTAGTAAATTTGTATTGTGCGTGTAACTTCGGTTTCAAAATGGAAGGTCCGTTTGAGTGCAGTGCATTATGGGATACAGTTGTAGTGCACAGTATGCCTTTTTTGTGTAAATAATCTTATTTAAAATTTACTGTTATATATGAACTATGAAAGTATTTATTAATATTTATGAATTGGCTATTATGTTTTGTAAAAATTTTAAATATATTAAATATTAAATAATATTAAATAAAATAACAGTAACATTCAGGTATTCCATGCATGCATAAAAAATGTGGAAACTATGTAAAGTACACATTCTAAAATAGTAAGAGTACATTTACACATCGTTTAAAAAGATTCAGTTCAAATGAGTCATTTGCACATCGTTTAAAAAGATTCAGTTCAAATGAGTCATTTGCACATCGTTTAAAAAGATTCAGTTCAAATGAGTCATTTGCACATCGTTTAAAAAGATTCAGTTCGAAGGAGTCATTTGCACATCGTTTAAAAAGATTCAGTTCGAAGGAGTCATTTGTTTTTGCTGTGGTCATTTACACCTCGTTTAAAAAGATTCAGTTCAAAGGAGTCATTTGCACATCGTTTAAAAAGATTCAGTTCGAAGGAGTCATTTGTTTTTGCTGTGGTCATTTACACCTCGTTTAAAAAGATTCAGTTCAAAGGAGTCATTTGCACATCATTTAAAAAGATTCAGTTCGAAGGAGTTATTTGTTTTTGCTGTGGTCATTTACACCTCGTTTAAAAAGATTCAGTTCAAAGGAGTCATTTGCACATCGTTTAAAAAGATTCAGTTCGAAGGAGTCATTTGTTTTTGCTGTGGTCATTTACACCTCGTTTAAAAAGATTCAGTTCAAAGGAGTCATTTGCACATCGTTTAAAAAGATTCAGTTCGCAGGAGTCATTTGTTTTTGCTGTGATAATGAATGTGTCATTTGCACATCGTTTGAAAAGATTCAGTTCAAAGGAGTCATTTGCACATCGTTTAAAAAGATTCAGTTGGCAGGAGTCATTTGTTTTTGCTGTGATAATGAATGTGTCATTTGCACATCGTTTGAAAAGATTCAGTTCAAAGGAGTCATTTGCACATCGTTTAAAAAGATTCAGTTCGCAGGAGTCATTTGTTTTTGCTGTGATAATGAATGTGTCATTTGCACATCGTTTGAAAAGATTCAGTTCGCAGGAGTCATTTGTTTTTGCTGTGATAATGAATGTGTCATTTGCGCATTGTTTAAAAAGATTCAGTTCAAAGGAGTCATTTGCACATTGTTTAAAAAGATTCAGTTCAAAGGAGTCATTTGCACATTGTTTAAAAAGATTCAGTTCAAAGGAGTCATTTGCACATTGTTTAAAAAGATTCAGTTCACAGGAGTCATTTGTTTTTGCTGTGATAATGAATGTGTCATTTGCACATCGTTTGAAAAGATTCAGTTCAAATGAGTCATTTGCACATTGTTTAAAAAGATTCAGTTCGCAGGAGTCATTTGTTTTTGCTGTGATAATGAATGTGTCATTTGCACATCGTTTGAAAAGATTCAGTTCAAAGGAGTCATTTAAACATTGTTTAAAAAGATTCAGTTCGCAGGAGTCATTTGTTTTTGCTGTGATAATGAATGTGTCATTTGCACATCGTTTGAAAAGATTCAGTTCAAAGGAGTCATTTGCACATTGTTTAAAAAGATTCAGTTCGCAGGAGTCATTTGTTTTTGCTGTGATAATGAATGTCATTTGCACATCGTTTGAAAAGATTCAGTTCGCAGGAGTCATTTGCACATTGTTTAAAAAGATTCAGTTCGCAGGAGTCATTTGCACATTGTTTAAAAAGATTCAGTTCGCAGGAGTCATTTGCACATGGTTTAAAAAGATTCAGTTCGCAGGAGTCATTTGTTTTTGCTGTGATAATGAATGTCATTTGCACATCGTTTGAAAAGATTCAGTTCGCAGGAGTCATTTGCACATTGTTTAAAAAGATTCAGTTCGCAGGAGTCATTTGCACATTGTTTAAAAAGATTCAGTTCGCAGGAGTCATTTGCACATGGTTTAAAAAGATTCAGTTCGCAGGAGTCATTTGCACATGGTTTAAAAAGATTCAGTTCGCAGGAGTCATTTGTTTTTGCTGTGATAATGAATGTCATTTGCACATTGTTTAAAAAGATTCAGTTCGCAGGAGTCATTTGCACATTGTT
>NC_137137.1:1327500-1332500 GCF_949319135.1 Squalius cephalus
TATATATTTTATATAAAATATGAATAATTAAATTTTTTAAATTGTACATTTTCATAAACACAAATTTATATAACTTTTTTTTTGTTTCACTTTCTTAATTTATTTCACTTCAACAAAAATCTGCCAAATGTCTTCTTTAAAACAAGACCAATTTTACGTCTATACTCCAAAGCATTCTTTAATTACAACCATTTAAAGTCGAAATGTGCATTTTCATGTATATTTAAAAAAAGGAGGGTGACACCTAAAGGGTTAATAGTAGCTTTAATAAGTATCATGTATAATTTATACAGTGAAGTCTGTTTTGTTTTATTTTCATATTTATTAATTTAATTACTTTCTTCAATGCTACTGTTAAACACACCTACTGTAGCTGAAAACATAAAGCACTGTTTATTTCATTTGTATATTAAGTTGTGTATAATGTGTATCTTTGATCTTAATATTTAATAACAAAGAAAATAATGACAAAAAAATGTATCTTCGGCCCTGTTTGCCATTCTTTTTTATTTTATATTTTGTTACCTAAGGCTTTGTTTTTAAAATATGGACATTAGTTTGGCTGTAATGCTCAGTCACAAAATAGTAAAACCAACATAAAAAAGAATCGTGATTAAAATTGTGAATCGTGATTTTCCTGAAAAAAAATCGTGATATGATATTTTTGCCATATCGCCCACCCCTACGTTAGCGTAGTGTTGTGATGTACAGTGAGGATATTAATGGTTGTGTTGATGTGTGATGTCGGATCTCAGGCTGTAATGGATCACATGAGCTTGAGTTTCTCTCCATCTGTGACCCTGATGAGATGAAGCGGCAGATCTGAGGGTCAAAGGTCAGACTGACAGGAATGTCTCCGTTTGAAGCCCCATCTGACCGTCACGATGATAAACGAGTCGAGCTGATGCTAAATCCCGCCGCCGGATCACATGCTAATAAGTTTGGCGTTAGAAACGACTTTAATGAGATTTCTATTATTTACACCGGGGCTGTTAAACTCATTTCAGGTCGAGCGCCGGATCTGAACACAATGTCAAATTATGCGAGACGCTTTTTTAATTTGTTTAACCGCCGTCTTCTCTGTAGATAATAAAGCTTTAATAATTAATACGAGTGCTAAAGAAACACATTTCCTTCACTAGAGACCTTTAAGATCACGCACAGGAGAGACTCTGTGTGGCCAGAACGCCTCGCTCAATTAAATGCCTTCGTTTCAAGATACTATTTAATAAAAGAGGATGAAGAGTTTTCACTTGGTAACTTCAGTTGTTTTAATAGGCAAAGAAGCAAAACTGTAAAAAGTGAATTTGACAGCATGCAGAGTTTGCATTTGTGTTTCTTTTTTCATTAATATACTTTATACATCAGGCTTTTATGGCTCATTGTGAGAATATGAAGATCAACACTCATACTCACGACTTCTGAACAATATTTTGGCAAAGCTGTATAGAAGATTATGATTCTCTGGAATACTTGATTCTGATTGGCCAGTTAAATATTTCTGATTCATGATTTCGTAGTTACACTTTATTTTCAGGTGTCATTGTTACAGTGTAATTATATATTTAAGTACTGAGTAATATTAATTAACTACATGTACGTACTATAGGGTTAGGGTAGGATTAGGGTTTGGTTGAGGGTTAGTTGCATGTAATTATGCATAATTATTATTACTATGGTAAGTACATGTAACATTATGTAACAAGGATAATATAAAAATAATAGGTTACACTTTATTTTAAAGTGTCATTGTTACAGTGTAATTATATATTTAAGTACTGAGTAATATTAATTAACTACATGTACTTACTGTAGGGTTAGGGTTTGGTTGAGGGTTAGTTGCATGCAATTATGCATAATTTACTGTTATTGCTATAGTAAGTACATGTAACGTGTAACAAGGACACTGCAAAATAAAGTGTTACCAAATAATATAAAAACAATGACACAGCAGTTCTGGGTTTGTGCTAAACTAGCGTTTGTGTTGAGACAGTCATGATGGATTTTTGTGTTTTATAATTCATTCATATTTTATATTTCTACATTCTGAATCAAACATTTGCCCAGAAGTTCTAAATAAAGGGAGAAAAATAATCACATATGAATGAGTACTTTGAATGAGTACTATAAACTTTAAAATGTAGAAAAGAAATAGTCTTTTCCGTGTGGTAAATATACATAAATACTATATTTTTGTGAGGTAAAATACAGAGTTTCTCTGCAATCAGAATGAAAGTGGTGATTTGTTCTTGAATGCTGTTTTGTGTGATTGTGTGATTGAGGTTGCAGACGTCTTTAACATGTTTAATGTGTCTGACAGGAACAGCGTCTCGTGCGTCTGCTTATATCCAGCTCTCACGGTTTGATGCCTTTTATTTTACAAACAATGCATCCGCTTTCCTGCATGTGTAATCGAGACCAGAGATGGAAGTAATAATAATAATACATTTTATTTATAGGCGCCTTTCATGGCACTCAAGGACACCTTACAAAATCCATAAAAGCAATGACATTAAACAATAAAACCAGTTCAGCAACAAACATTAAATCACATAAAACCTGCCTAAACAGATTTAGTTTTAAGACGAGATTTAAAGACCAAAAGACTGAGGGTGACTGATCAAAAGACTGATCTCGCACCCAGCGCAATTGATTTTGTACAGCAACGCATGTATCATTCCTATTTGCACCCGCACACAGCGGACTCTTCCCTCCACAGACACACGTCGGTAAATTAGGGAATGAACTTGCGCTCCCGGGGGCGGATCAGGGAAAAGAGGAGGCGTGTTCCGACGCAAACGTTCCCTGGTGCTATTTTACAGTTTCAGAAAACAATCCCGCCACTGACCAGGAGAAACCTCGTCTAAAGTCAGTGGCGCGTTCAGAGGCTATTTTAAGGGCGCATGCTTGGCCATAATGTAGCGTGTGCACAACGCACATACACTTTGCTTCTCTCATCTACACAGAAGCAGCAGTTTTCATTTTTAGAAAACCATACATTATTACAAGGAACAATATTACCACACGAGGGAAATCATTGTGGTGTCCATGAAGATGTGAAAAAATAGGCATAAATCTAGCTTACACATTTACCCAAATTATCATACGCCTGTTTAACCGAAGCTAATTTGAGTGTGTTTCTCCATCCCCAATGTCACTTCTCTGTGTTTTACGGCCCTGACGAGAACGTCGGTCTCCTCGGCTGTGAACCGCTCCTGGCAAATCCGCCGTTATAATAGCAATCCGCCATGGAACAAGCGCGCCTGCTCTTAAAGGGAATGTGAGATGACGCTCTGATTGGTTTATTTCACGTTACGCCCAAACCACACCTATGAATAATGAAGATACTTCAGACCGACACATTTTAGATTTGCGTCGGGCACAAGAGTCATTTATCCCGCCGGTATAATAGCAACAGTGCCCGAGACCCGCCCACAAAGCTACTTGCGTTTCACGCTTGATACTTGCGTTTCAGATCGTTAAAATAGGGCCCTAGAACTGTTGAGAACTTCTACAGGAAGTGAGTTCCATAAATGAGGAGCCGTGATCCGAGTGTAAGTGCAGAAGCCCATCTTAAAATGCGGGAAGGAGTGTGTATGTGAACAAGATCTAAAAGATATGAAGGAGCCGAGTTGTGAAGTGCTTTGTAAGTTAAAAGTAAGATTTAAAAATTTAAAAGTGCACTATACAAAAGGACCACATCGAGTGTTTGTGAGTGTGTGTGTGTGTGTGTGTGTTTTGAGGGCAGATGCATGATTAATGTTGCATACATGCAACGCTGCATATTTGTGTCTTCATATTAAAACCAGATGCTATTTTGCACTTCCTGTGTGTTTGATTTACTGTGTTGTGCATGAAAACGAATTTAACCCTGTAAAGCTTGAAATGTGAAATAATATTCAGAATAATCTGGGATGGAACTGTTTATTGAACCCTTTTAGACAAAATATAAAAGAAAAGTAAAAAAAAAAAAAAAATGTGATTTTTGTTGAGACATTTTTATGGGCCTTATAATAAGATATGGGGAAAAAACTCAATTTTATTCAGAGACTCAAGCTGAGAAAAAATATGCACTTTGATTTATGCAGCTGCTGATATTTCTATGAAATTCTGATGCTTGTAATGCAAATCAGTGAGATCTTTGGATACTGACATAAAATGCATTTTATATCAAATATCAATATCTGGCAATAATATCTCTTAGTAAGATGCTATTTAAATGCGTAGTTTTATGATCAAAGCTCTGTAGTTTTAAAACATATAATGCAATGCAATGATGATTGACAGATGAACAAATAAACCTTCCTCAAAAGCCTGATGATCATATTTCATACTCATGACTTTTCTATAAAATGATGATGGATGATCAAGTAAAGTGAAGCTGCTTCAGTCCACCTGAAATATCACTAACAATATCAAAGTTATCGTGACTTTACTTTATAAAAATGGATGTTTTTACAATTATACTAAAAGACTTTTACTTAATAAAAGAGTTTAAACTATCAATCAGAGACGGAAGGAATGGAGGAGATTGTGTGCGACAGTTGTTGATCATTTATAGACTATATAAAGTTGTGCATCAAATATGATACAGTAGTTTAATAGTGTATTTCCATGGTGTTTCTGTAAATGTGATGGATCATGAGTGTAATTTATGTGCAGTTATGAACACACTCTGACATTTTTCAAGCCATCACCTTTTGCGTTATTTTGTGCCTCCAATTCTCTCGCCGGTCTTCTGGGTCAGGAGCGGAGCAGGGCATCATGGGTAATCCGCTGCAGGGAGTGTTGTGTTCGTTAAGGTCAAGAGCTCGACATGCAGGCGCTCGCTGTAGAGTCCGAACACGGCACATAATGCACGCGTTTATGAAACATGCTTCCTGAATCTAAGAAATGCTTTTATAGGGGTTTCATATCATGTGGAATTTGATATTGCTCAAAATTTAGTCTCAAAATTTGCTCTCAAGTCGAATGCGATTCATTCGATGAAAACATGATGA
>NC_137137.1:1337500-1370000 GCF_949319135.1 Squalius cephalus
TCGTAAATCACACGTGTGATGATGAAGAACCTGGACAAATGTTATTTCATGGGCTTTTGTTCTTGTTTAATAAGCGTGTGTGACTGGAGAATGTGAGGAAATTCCTTCTTCTGTTTATATTCCTGATCTAGCGTATGGATTTACAGCCTCCTCAGGCTCGTTCTGAGCGTTAACACAATATTGAATTTACAATCTGCCCCAGATACAGCCGTCTGAACGCCGCTGTTCCTCTTCTTTTATGATTTCTGGATTTATTGGAGATGTGGTTGGCCAATATCACATTATGATTCTTCCAGAAGAGATTTGACCCTTTATGAAACACTGACGGATTTCTTCGCAGTGTTTCCCGTTGGGTTTTGCGGGACGGTTTGGGTCGCTGTGGTTCAGGAGGTCAGAGTTCGAGCTGGAAGAAAACGTGCTGTAATTTACGCTGATTTGACTTTTTTACGGCCTCGTAACCAGATTTCACGAGCGCTGACGCTCAACGAGTCCTGGATCAGATATGCGCTTCAGGAACGACACTTTATGACGTGTTTGGGAAAGTCAGAAATGCTCTTGTGTGTTTTTGTTGATATCTAAAGTCAACATGACCATATTTATTTAACTCATGATCCTGTTAGCTGAAGGAAAATCATTTCTGAGGTGGATTGAGTGAAAAAAATCACTGTATGCACACATATATATATATATATATATATATAATTGTAAATATTTTATTAAATCATATGTCATCAGGATTTACTATAATACAACATACTACATACTACATAATACATATATATATATATATATATATATTTTTTTTTTTTTTTTACATATTCGTATTAAACAAAAACTAGATTGAGATTGAATCATTTATGCATCTGCACAGAACATAGTTTATATTATAGATGTTTATAATATTACAAAAAATGATTCAGTTTCTAAAGAGTGATTTCTTTGCAATATTTTATACTCAATATACAATATTTTATATTTTAGACGCAAGTAATTTTTACAACCATGTGCTTCTGTTTGTGAAGATTAGTTTATTGCATTATAACTAACAGTGAAAAATAGGTCTACTTATAAAAAGCAAGAACTCTTTTAGAGAGAGTGTGTGTGTGTGTGTGTGTGATTGCTGAGTATTTCCTCCTTAAAACTGCAGTGAACCAAAGACAGTCTCAAAAACACGCTTTGAAATCGCTGGTATTTCTGACGTCACAAACTACCTTGTAACCAATCATATCAACGTGTGATCGTCAACCAGTGGATCTCTGAGCTGAGTGAGTGAGTGGAGGCGGGGCTCATTTGCATATTCATAGACCCACGCATACTAAATGAGGCAAGGGTGTCGAGTTACATTCAAGACATTTTAAGGCGTCAAGAATATTTTTCAGTGAAAATATTTAAATATATAATTTTGGTGATCAAAGATGAGTTTTAATGGATAAAATGATTGACTACAGGCGGACTTTAAAATGATGTCTTGTGAAATCAAACCAAGTAAAGAGGAAACTGCAACATTGTAACATTTTAAGTTTCAGAACAAAGCAATAAACGCGACTCATTCCTGATTCATTAACATCTCCAGTGTTCTTAATAACTGAAAGTAATGGCGTGTCACATGTTGTCTTGAGCTTCCGATCTTCTCCAGCTGTTTCCCAGTGTTCGGTGTGTGTTGTTTTGCCGGAAAGCCGAGTGTGTGTGGAAGCAACATATGCTTGAATGACCTCTCTCTGCTGGATTAGCCGTATCGTTCCTCTCGCTGATATATTCATTTGCACCACAACTAAATTAATTACGCCGGTTCGCTTTCGGAAAGTGTGTTTTTCCAGGACTCGCTTCAGGCCCACTTGATCCATCCGATGATTCCCGGTGGAGGAAAGCCCAGGAGATCGGCACTTATCCGGTTCTCACTCCAGCTGTATAAACGGGTCGTGCGTAAAAGCCATTCGAGTCGCTCTGAATGAGAGGCTCTGCTCAGCAAATATCTAATGCAATAACGTAAAGCAGTTCTTAAGCGTTGCTCCCGCTGGCCCGACACTAGAAGACTTATTACATTCAAACACGGAGAAGTCCTTGACCGTAATGTTGTGTTTGTCCTTCATTACTGCAGCTCTTTCTTTCTCTTGTAGGATCCAGTGCCCGGTTGCATAAAGCACCTTAAGTGTTATTTTCCCTTTTGGTTGATTATGATTTCACTTTTCTAACTCTGTTTAGTGGTCGACCAATATATCGTCAAGGCCGATATATCGGCCGATATTTGGCATTTTTAAAATGTTTAAAATGTGTTGGAAGCGGGACTTTTATTTTGACGGCGCACCGGACTTTTATTTTGACGGGCGGCGCTGAGAATGGAGGAGCCTGATCACACACAGCGCTCACTCACATTCACCGTCTTCATTAGTTTACGATCTCTCTCAGTCATATCTAATACTTTGTTAGACAGAACTGGTAAACAAATGAAGTAAATGTTATGCGAAAAAGTAGAGCATTGATTTTAGATTATTTGTAACAGAAAAGGCAAACAATCAGGCAAAAATACTTTATCATTTACCGTCAACATTCAGCTAATGCGCATCTACATCATTTAATATCTAATAAACATTTAATTCCACAAACCTTGCAGATTTAATCAAATCCAGCTGTGATATCTTGTGAAGTGTGCATTTGTAGCCGCCGGCATAAACGTGTTAGTGACGGTCGGGATTCGGGAAGAGACGCAATCGAAAAACTTTAAATCCTTAATTTTAAAATATGCTGTGCTATATCCAGTTTTCCACTGTCATATTCATATCGTTTTCACTGTGTGCTGTATGTAAAATTAGCGTTGTCTTTATTTGAAAAAATATGGTTAGCAGTGTGCATGAAATTACCAGATTACCGAGTGCCCCGTTACAGTGTTTACTTCCTTTTTATTCACATATATTATATATTTTGAAACAATTACTTTATTTGTGAAAAATACTGTAATAGGATTGCAGATTCAAGAAGTTGCCATCTGAAGTATAAACATGTTTATTTTAAGGATTTGTTTTCTAATTTATTTATAATTTATTAAATATTGATTAAAATAAATGTAAAGTATCTATATATATATCGGCCATCGGCCACCCTGCTCTCTAAGATATCGGCATCGGCCATCAAAAAACTAATATCGGTCAACCACTACTTTAGTTAGTGTGTAATGTTGCTGTTTGAGCATAAACAACATCTGCAAAGTTACAGCGCTCAAAGTTCAAAGCAAAGGGAGATATTTGCTTTTACAGAAATCGCTTTTTAAGGACTACAACAAACGGCTGGTAGAGACTACACGAGCTTCTTCAGGGGTTAGTGACATCACAAACCCTAAAATTTACATAAACCCCACCCCCGGGAACACGATTTATAGATTATCAAGACAGAATATGCTAATCAGTGACTAGAAGATAACTCCACATCAGCTTCATAAATTCATCAACTAACATTCAGAAATGTCCTGTTGCTTCTACATGTTGTCACTTCTTCTTGAGTCTCTCCATCTTTCTGACTCCGGTTTGAACATAAAAATCTAAAAGTTTTTGAAACTTTCAGGACACGAGCTCTTGAAGCTCCGCCCCCTGTGCCGGGAGCAGCAGCTCATTTGCATTTAAAGGCACAGACACAAAAACGGTGCGTTTTTGCTCACCCTCAAAAAGTGACAAGTTTAACATGCTATATAAAAATATCTGTGGGGTATTTTGAGCTAAAACTTCACACACACACTCTGGGGACATCAGAGACTTATTTTACATCTTGTGAAAAGGCCATTATACCACCCCTTTAAGAACACCCTTAAGTTTTACGCTTTGTTCAGGTGAAACGTCATACAAACTAAGAATTTCCCTGAAGTATCTATTTTTCTTTTAAGTAATTCGTTAAAATCCATTAAGTGTTGCATAAACCTCCTTAACATTTATTTTCCTAAGTATAGCTGAAGATTAAGAAAACTTTTCCTTAAATGAGTTTTGCGAACACAAAAGAGAAAACATGTCTGAGTTCATCGATCCCGTTCAAGATGTTGATGTGCCAAGGCGAATCTTTCGTGATAGGGAGAACCGTCTGGACCATCTTAGCGACGGAAAATGGATCCTTAAAAAGTCTTAATTTTACTTATGAGAGGTCTTACATTTTGGTTGACACTTAAGACCTCTAAATGCTTCATCTTTGTGGATTTGCTTTTTCACGTGACAATTTGCGTCATTTACGACAGCATATTACGTCTGTCAGTTAATGTCAGTTCAATTGTAAGTTAATTCATTATATTTCATAATATTTAAATATTGAATTTAAAAAAATCTCATAGCATTATTTATGCAATTGTAAATGTTGTGTAAAGATATTAATGCCTCTTCTGTGTCACTGCAAAGATGGATTTTGTTGATAATGATTTAATTTGATTAGTAACATCCCTATACTGTTATTATTCTAATAGCATTTAATTTGAATGTTAGAATTTGACATAAAAGGTGATGCATACATCTAATAAGTTTAGGAAAAAATGCACTTATAGGTAAAAATGCCCCAGGGAATAACTTATAATAAAGGTGGCAAATATTGTCCGTTAATAAAAATGTTAATTTCTGTCACTGCTGTGAACTGACCACCGCATAGAATATGAATAATATGAATATCTTCGTGAGTCAGCTGTCCACAACAGGTCTAAACCAGCGCAAAAACACATTATTATCAACAAAACTTTGAAAATATGGATTTTTTGGTCAATATTTCACACCCTGAATGTACAGTACAGTATTAATTTTTATATCTTCAGGTCTCAAAAAGCCTTACATTTGACTTTAAAAAGTGTGCAGCAACCCTGAACAGTAAATGCGCTCCTGAAATATGGAGTGTGATTAATTTCCCGGGAATGTGAGCCAAGAGCAGTGAAAACGAAGTGAAAAATCATCCGCAGATTCTCGATAAGAAAGCTGCGAACGGCACATATTCTGGGAGGTTTCATATGCATGTTTTGGTATTTATCACAACACATGGATCTGGTTATGATACACAGCCGCACATTAATCAAACACGCCCGAGTGCCGTTATAATGTCAGACGCTTGTGTAATTTGGCAGCGCCTCGTGCATATTTCATTTCTTCGTTAGGACACTTTTTGAAATGCGTCTGCATTCAATATCAGCAATGATTCACGATATCAAAAAAACTTTTTACCCCGAGCATGAGTCCCGTTTTATCTAATATAACAGCCTCCTGTCTGATATAAATCTGTGGGTGTGTGTGTGTGTGTGATCGAGTTCAGCGAACATTTGAAGAAGGCCTTTATTCAAACGTATTCCATAACGAAACGTCTTTAGCAGCGTTTAGTTCACAGGAGCTCTTAACTTTAATTATTACACAGCTCTGTGGAATACTTGATTCTGATTGGTCAATTGTATGTTATTCCCAGTAATATTTATACTCTTAAAAGTGCGTCTATCATCATAAAAGTGCATCTGTCCATGATAAAAGTGCATCTATCCATCATAAAAGTGCATCTGTCCATCATAAAAGTGCATCTATCCATCATAAAAGTGCATCTATCCATCATAAAAGTGCATCTATCCATCATAAAAGTGCATCTAACCATCATACAATTCTGCTCTCAAAACTGCCCGGTCCAACTTCTACTCACAACTCATGCACTCAAATTCTTCCGACCCCCGCACACTACTCTCCACATTTGCTAAACTGACCAAACCCAAGGACAATATAACCTCCACATTCACCACAGACAAATGCAATAACTTCCTGTCATCCTACCATACCAAAATCCATACCATACACTGTTCACTAGCATCCACTTCCTCCGCTTCTCCTCCTTCTGAATATCAACTCACTCCGCTCACACACCACAGCTTTTCCTCCTTCTCTCCTCTGTCTCCCTCCGACACCTCCAAACTCCTCTCAACCATGGAATTCTCCGACTGCCAGCTTGACCCGATCCCTTCTCCCCTCCTCAAAACCTGTCAACAAATCCTCATCCCTCTCATCACCATCATCATCAACACTTCCCTTACGTCTGGATCTGTTCCATCCCCGCTAAAACTTGCGTCCATCACACCCCTCCTGAAAAAACCTGGCCTCAACCCTGACAATCTGGACAGCTTCAGACCCATCTCCAATCTCCCGTTACTTCCAAAAATTCTGGAACGCGCCGTCATCACACAACTCCACCAACATCTCCACTCCTCTCAACTCTTCGAAACATTTCAATCCGGATTCTGTCCATACCACAGCACTGAAACAGCACTTCTTAAAGTCACAAATGATCTCCTCATTGATGCCGACTCCATATCCATCCTCCTTCTCCTCGACCTCTCCGCTGCATTTGACACAATAGACCATACCATCCTCCTCCATTGTCTTAAATCTATTGGCATCTCAGGCACAGCACTTCTCTGGTTCACCTCCTACCTCTCTGACCGTCACCACTTTGTCTCTGTTAACAACTGCAACTCCCACACTTCCCCTGTCACCCATGGTGTCCCCCAAGGTTCCGTGCTCGGCCCCCTCCTCTTCACCATCTACATGCTTCCCCTCGGTCAGATCATCTGCCACCATGGACTCCATTTTCACTGCTACGCCGATGATACCCAACTCTACATGTCCACCAAATCCATCACCCCGGCTATCCTCTCCACCATCACCAATTGCATTTCCGACATTAAAACCTGGATGGACAATAACTTTCCTAAACTCAACAGCAATAAAACAGAACTCCTCATCACCGGCCCAAAATCTCTCCTCCCTTCTATTCAGAACTTTACTCTCCTTATCGACGGACATAATGTCACCCCCTCCCTCTCTGTCCGAAACCTTGGTATCATAATGGACTCCACCCTCTCATACCGAACACACATCAACCATATCACTAAACTTTCCTTCTTCCACCTCCGCAACATTGTCCGCTTTCGCCCCTCCCTTACCCTGTCAACAGCTGAAATCCTCATTCACGCATTCATAACTTCAAGACTTGACTACTGCAATAGCCTTCTCTACGGACTTCCTACCAATCAACTACAAAAACTGCAATACATCCAGAACTCAGCTGCCCGCCTCCTCACCAACACCCGGTCCCGAGAACACATCACCCCTGTTCTCCAGCAGCTCCATTGGCTACCTGTTCATTATCGCATTCAATATAAGCTCCTCCTCCCCACCTACAAGTCTGTCCATAACCTGGCCCCGCCCTACCTCACTGAGCTCCTGGAACAGCACCAACCCACCCGCCACCTCCGCTCAGCTGGCACCAACCGCCTCACTCCGATCGTCCGCACTAACCGCCGGACCTTGGGGGACCGAGCCTTCGCTATCACCGCCCCCACCCTCTGGAACTCACTCCCTACATCCATTAGAAACTCCGACTCACTACCAAACTTCAAATCAGTACTCAAAACCCACCTGTTCAAACTAGCTTTTCATTAAAACCCCTTTTGTTTTGTTTTGTTTTATTCCCCATGTAAAGCGTCTTTGAGTGTCCAAAAAAGCGCTATACAAGTGTGATGTATTATTATTATTATTATTATTATCTATCCATCATAAAAGGGCATTTTTCCATCATAAAAGTGCATCTATCATCATAAAAGTGCATCTGTCCATCATAAAAGTGCATCTATCATCATAAAAGGGCATCTGTCCATTATAAAAGTGCATCTATCCATCATAAATGTGCATCTGTCCATCATAAAAGTGCATCTATCCATCATAAATGTGCATCTGTCCATCATAAAAGTGCATCTGTCCATCATAAATATGCATCTATTCATGATAAAAGTGCATCTATCCATGATAAAAGTGCATCTGTCCATCATAAAAGTGCATCTGTCCATCATAAAAGTGCATCTATCCATCATAAAAGTGCATCTGTCCATCATAAATGTGCATCTATCCATGATAAAAGTGCATCTATCATCATAAAAGTGCATCTATCATCATAAAAGTGCATCTATCCATCATAAAAGTGCATCTGTCCATCATAAAAGTGCATCTATCCATCATAAAAGTGCATCTATCCATCATAAAAGTGCATCTGTCCATCATAAAAGTGCATCTATCCATCATAAAAGTGCATCTATCATCATAAAAGTGCATCTGTCCATCATAAAAGTGCATCTGTCCATCATAAAAGTGCATCTATCCATCATAAAAGTGCATCTATCCATCATAAAAGTGCATCTGTCCATCATAAAAGTGCATCTATCCATCATAAAAGTGCAACTATCCATGATAACAGCCGCTGAAACAGAAACACAGGCTCATCCGGGTCACTGAACTCTATACACTCGCTAGAAACGGGTTTTTCCTTGTGGAAATTGTGCGTTTGGTGAGATAATAAAATATTAAAACTCAGTCGAATCAATATTTAGTGTAGAGTTATTTAACTATGCCATCCAGTATCGTGGACTCGCTCTCTCGTTTCATACAAACGCAGCGGCGGCCATTTTGTGACTATTGTTTTGTAGAGAAAAAGAAATAATAATTAAAGCTGCAAGCAGCATTTATCGGGGTTCAAGCATTTAAGGCCTTTAAGCACATAAGCATTTAAGACATTAAGTTTTATTTAGCAAGCATTTAACCACTGAAATAATAGATTGAAAAGTCCACTTACAGCCAATAAAGGCAATTTACCATAGGAAATATATGGTTTTCAAAGCTTTTTGACAGTTATAGCACCACCTATGGTCCGATCTCCATAAAATTTTGCTTGCTTGTTTAGAATGTTATGTCACATATGCTCACCAACTTTTGTGAAGTTCTGAGTTTTCCTTTAGGATTTATAGGCTTTTGAGTGTATTTATTGATCTAGAGAGTCTTGTCCTACTGAGAATTGTCCTAGACTAGTTTGGTTCCAATCGGGCGAAAAACCAGGGACTAGTTCGCAAAAGTAGGTTTTGGACAAAATTCGACATAGCAGAACATTTTTGCCTAAATCGAGATTGGAGATACACATTTTGTCCGCCTCGAGCCAGGGATCACAGTGGTGTAAGACGCTTGAGTCTAGAGGTGAGACAAGCGGTCTAAGAGCGATTTTGTACTTTTGGTTGCTGTAGCGCCACCTATGGGCCAATCAGGGTCATACTCTGATAGGTTCTCCCCAAATTGAGGCCTACCATCTGGCCAGGTTTCAAGTCTCTAGGCCTTACGGTTTGGCCTGCATGATCAGTTTTACAAATCCTTACAATTACAATAGGGTTTCAGCATTTCATGCTTGAACCCCTAATAAAAGCAAAAAATAGAAATACTATAAGCGTACAAAAGAACACACTGGAATACAAAATAATTAAAACCATTAGAAAAAAGCTAACCTAAAAAAGTGAGTTTTTTTAGGTTGGATTTAAAAATCAGATCTTTTAATATGATTTTGTCTGGTGTTCTTCTATTAAGGCTGAGTTGGTTGAAATGGTGCATTTCTTCACGAGGAGGAGCTCGTCTGATTGTTCTTTATTTGATGACCGTCCTGAAACACACTCGCATGAGGGAGTTCTCACAGATCGAGGTGAAATTAATTTCCCTCTTCCTAATAAGCTCAGGTTTTCCCTGGTGAGCTCGCGGCACCTTTACCATTGTCAATATTTCTTCTGTGTTCATATCTGTTTGTTTAACATGCCTTTAATTAGGAGCTCCTATTGAAGGCTTTAATTGCTTATTAAAACTCTTTTGCTCTCCGGAAAGCCAGAAACGGGCTCATTTCAATGCGGCGGCGCGCTGGGAATCTCACATGAAGAGAATCTGTTGGGCTTCTTGAGCACAGAGGGACCGAGGAGCCAATTTGTCAGAGAAAAGTAAATTAAAGGCGTTGCGGGTTCAAGCGTGGCATCTCGCCTGAGATTTGTGGAGAAATGCAAAAAGTTTTAGAACTGATTAACAGTTCTGTATTTGTCAAAATCTGATAGTTGAGGTTGTTTCTCTTAACAGGGTTGGGCAGTTTAATAGTGTAAATGAGATCTAAGGCCAGAAACATGCGTCAGCACATTTGTCATGATAACTCTAGGGGGCGATAGAGTTTCCTTCAGATTTCTAGTGTTGCTCAGATAACTAACTGTAAACTTTAACTCTTAAAGGCTTAAAACTGCAAACTAACTGTGTGAGAAGAGCGATTAGCGTTGAGTGCATAACATGCTTGCATTTCATTATGAATTATGATATTTGTAATGCACTTCTTGTGCAGTTGACGATATCAATATATAGTTTGCTTTATACAATACAGATTTAAATACAGTTTTAAAGCAGCTTAACAATAAAAAATCAACAACAATAATAATATGCAAAATTCATTGCAGATTTATAATTCAAAATTGAATGCAAGGAAGTAGAATAAAAACAATCTATATCACTGTTTTACAGTGTCTTTGTTACATGTGTTACTTACTGTAATAATAACAACAACAACAGTACATTTTGCGCAACTACATGCAACTAATCTTAAACCAAACCCTGATCCTAACCATAGTGAGTAAAACTTTAAAATTAACTGTAACCAAAAACATCATATAAATGTAACACATTAGCGAATGCATTTAACATGAACAATGAGCAATATTTTTTTAACAGCATTTATCAATCTTGGTTAATGAAAATACAATTCTTTAATGTTTGATTATAGTTGCATGAACTAATGTTGACAGATGCAACTTTTATTTTAAAATGCATGAGTAAATGATGAAAAAAAGTGCATCTGTCCATCATAAAAGTGTATCTGTCCATCATAAAAGTGCATCTATCCATGATAAAAGTGCATCTATCCATCATAAAAGTGCATCTATCCATGATAAAAGTGCATCTATCCATCATAAAAGTGCATCTGTCATCATAAAAGTGCATCTGTCCATCATAAAAGTGCATCTATCCATGATAAAAGTGCATCTATCCATCATTAAAGTGCATCTGTCATCATAAAAGTGCATCTGTCCATCATAAAAGTGCATCTATCCATGATAAAAGTGCATCTATCCATCATAAAAGTGCATCTATCCATGATAAAAGTGCATCTATCATCATAAAAGTGCATCTATCCATCATAAAAGTGCATCTATCATCATAAAAGTGCATCTATAGATTAGATTAGTTCTTTGTTAGTTCATGTTAACTAAGACCTTATTGTAAAGCATACTTTTAACTAGAAAAGCAAATTTAAACTTTAAAGATAAACTTTTTGATAAATCCTTGTTTGAAAAGCAACTATAGAAATTGGTATTTAATTTCTATATTTCATCATATTTAATAAATTAACTTCAAAATTGTAGAAGAATGCATAATCTTTGAATTATAATTGAGTAAATTCCTCTTCATCTCATTCAAATTCGTCGTGTTTGAATGTGTCCAGATCAGCTCACACTAGCGCTGAAAAATGTGATATTCATTAAATAATGCGATATGCGATACGATAATGCTTAAAGTGTGTAAAATAAACGTAAATCATCTTAAAAATATCTTTAAAATTATATAAACTACATATGTGTTTCACATTCTTTTTGTGACAAGAAAACATCCCTACAGCTTCTGAAAGTGAACATCAGTGTTTTACTGTATAAGAAGTGTTATTTTAACATCAGTGTTTTACTGTATAAGAAGTGTTATTTTAACATCAGTGTTTTACTGTATAAGAAGTGTTATTTTAACATCAGTGGGGTTCAGGGGTTCAGGTTATCCTACATTAGCTTTATTAAACAACATAAACTGAATAATCAAATGTAAAAATAAAACACGGCTTAGTTTAAATATATACTGATTCTTATTAAAGCTACAAAAGTTATTCAGCCAAGAGTGAGTGATTTTCTCTTTGTCTTTTGTTCATGACTCCAGTTATTGTGATATGCATATCACGATATATACATTTGCAATATTTCAATAATTTCGATATATTGTGCAGGCTTAGTTCACACACCAAAAATCATGGCAACGGACGTTGGTAGGATTATGTACTGTATCCCAGCCACTGCACTGGCCATTATTATTAATCGAAGGAGATGTGTTCGTGTTTCCAAGCATTAATGGTGAGGAACAACCCTTATTATACTTGTGAGTGGCACATATTGGGCCCTATCTTGCACCCAGCGCAATTGACTTAGTACACCGACGCATGTATCATTCCTATTTTGCACCCGCGCACAGCGGACTTTTCCCTCCACAGACGCACGTCGGTAAATTAGGGAATGAACTTGCGCTCCCGGGGGCGGATCAGCGGAAAGAGCAGTTTCAGAAAACAATTCCGCCACTGACCAGGAGAAACCTCGTCTAAAGTCATGGTGTTGCGCATGTTATTCAGATGCTATTTTAAGGGTGCATGCTTGGCCATAATCAATGTAGCGTGTGCACAATGCACACACACTTTGATTCTCTCATCTACACACAGACGCAGCAGTTTTCATTTTTAGAAAACCATATATTATTACAAGGAAAAATATTACCACACGAGGGAAATCATTGTTGTGTCCATGAAGATGTGAAAAATAGGCATAAATCTAGCTTACACATTTACCCAAATTATCATACGCCTGTTTAACCGAAGCTAATCTGGGTGTGTTTCTCCATCCCCAATGTCACTTCTCTGTGTTTTACGGCCCTGACGAGAACGCCGGTCTCCTCGGCTGTGAACCGCGCCTGGCAAATCCGCCGTTATAATAGCAATCCGCCATGGAACAAGCGCGCCTGCTCTTAAAGGGAATGTGAGATGACGCTCTGATTGGTTTATTTCACGTTACGCCCAAACCACACCTATGAGTAATGAAGATACTTCAGACCAACACATTTTAGATTTCCGCCCACAAAGCTACTTGTGTTTCGCGCTTGATACTTGCGTTTCAGATCGTTAAAATAGGGCCCATGAGGAGTTTCTGGGAGTTTCTCCCTCATTTCTGCTCCGAGGTCTTGATCGTGGCATTTATTTGAGGTTTAGAATCCAGTATTCCTGTAATTCTTTTGTCTTATATGAGTTTAATAAAGAGCTCAGTCTCGTCTTCTGTCCAAACACACCGCGTCGTCTACGTCAGGTGACCTGTAAATGCGCAAAAACTGTTTCCATTGCAGTTTTGCAAAATATTTCTTTTTCGAATTGCCTGAAAAACCCCCTCATTCGAGCGGAAAAACTTTTTTGCGATAAATTGGAGTTTTTGCGAAATTGACGTGTTTCCATTGGGCGCATTTTCAATTCGCAATTTCAATTTGCGCAGTTTGAAGGGTAATGGAAATGCAGCAAGTGAAGGCTGATGTTTGTGAAAGCGTGCGGATGAGAGAGAGATGGACAGAAGTGCAGCGAGTGAAGGTCTTGAACGAACGGGTTTGTGTCGGATTTGAGGAAGAGCCATAGACAGTAAAAGAAATGGACACAGCGACCCCACTGGATTCAACAGAGAAAAGTGAAGTCAATTAGAAGCTCTTCTTCCTGATGGCCGAGCGACTGCGCAGACTCACACTGAGCTTGATGACGTAGATGTGAGCAACCCGTCTGTCTTCTAGTAGCTGTGCCGAGAGAAATCTGAATCATTCGCTTCCGAAACTCACAGAGACGGAGAGTGTGATTAGGAGCTGTCCATGAGCTAGGAGCAGGAGAAGCTTTTGCTAAGTATTCTGATTAATTACTTTGTCATTTTGCCTCCACGTCCCCCCGATTGCCCGCGAGCTTCTCCTCCTGTCCATACGGTAATCTCTCTACTGTGCGACAGAGAGTCGAGTGGTTATGACGCAATCGTTAGCCTATTTTTATAAAAACTGCTTCTACGGGGCCATAACGTAAGGTACAAGGTAATGGAACCTTTTATTCATTTTCGTGTTTCTTTATAAATAAATAATGGACAAATGGAGTCTTTAAACGCCTCAAATGTAAAGTTATTCGCTGTCAAAGTGACGCTGAAATGAATGGGAGTCAATGGGATGCTAACAGCAGGTGATGGTCTGCTAATCAATGGCGGCGCCCGGGGAAGCTTCAGTGTTTTCTGAAACATTACCCCCTTGGGAAGAGCTCAAGGTCTCGTCTGCTTGTTTCTGCTCTCTCGACTGAGTTAAACCTGCTGAACTCTCGCTCCTTTACACACACACACACACACACACACACCGTCATCACACTGACAGAATCTGCTGTGTTTGGCTTACACACACTCGCTTCTATTATCCGGCTGTCCCATAATTCCCTGCTCTGGGATCTTAAACGGTTTGGATTGGATGCATGACTTTCCACAGCAAATAAGTGTTTTTACTTTAAATGTAGGATATATTTCATGCAAAACCTTGGTAGAGGGAAAATAGAGATATGACATTGTTGTAGATCGGGAGTGTTTGACGTCTGAAACGTCTGGTATGTTGTTTCTCAAGCTCAGTTCTTGGCTGTGTTCACGGTTTACTCGATGTCAAGTGATCTGACATGTTGAACGTGTGATTTGTGTGACGGCGCTGATTGCGTCTCTCCTCATGATGTATGATGTGTGTTTATTTTATGATCTTGTTTCTCCATAACATCAGAAAAGCAGCTCTGTGAAACTTTACACACACTCTGTCCGTCGAAGACCTTTGAGCTAAAATCATTTATTGTGCTTCCCCAGAGTTTTTTTTTTTTTTAGTCCATCCATCCATCCATCCATTTTCTACCGCTTATCCGGGACCGGGTCGCGGGGGCAGCAGTCTAAGCATGGATGCCCAGACTTCCCTCTCCCTCGACACTTCCTCCAGCTCTTCCGGGGGGACACCGAGGCGTTCCCAAGCCAGCCGGGAGACATAGTCTCTCCAGCGTGTCCTAGGTCTTCCCCGGGGTCTCCTCCCGGTGGGACATGCCCGGAACGCCTTCCCAGGAAGGCGTCCAGGAGGCATCCGGAAAAGATGCCCGAGCCACCTCAACTGACCCCTCTCGATGTGGAGGAGCAGCGGCTCTACTCTGAGCTCCTCCCGAGTGACCGAGCTTCTCACCCTATCTCTAAGGGAGCGCCCAGCCACCCTGCGGAGAAAGCTCATTTCGGCCGCTTGTATCCGGGATCTTGTCCTTTCGGTCATGACCCAAAGCTCATGACCATAGGTGAGAGTAGGAACGTAGATTGACCGGTAAATCGAGAGCTTCGCCTTGCGGCTCAGCTCCTTCTTCACCACGACAGACCGGTACAGCGACCGCATTACTGCAGAAGCTGCACCGATCCGTCTGTCAATCTCCCGTTCCATCCTTCCCTCACTCGTGAACAAGACCCCGAGATACTTGAACTCCTCCACTTGAGGCAGGAACTCTCCTCCAACCTGAAGCGGGCAAGCCACCCTTTTCCGACTGAGGACCATGGCCTCGGATTTGGAGGTGCTGATTCTTTTTTTTTTAGTAAATATTTATTTATTACATTAATAAATTATTTTATAATTTTTTTAAACAAGTTTTTCATGTATTTGTTTGTTTATTAAATAATAACTAAATTAATTAATGAACAAATGTATTAAACAATCAAATAATGATTTTATTAAATTAGTCAGCTGTTTGTTTGTTTATTAAATAGCAGACTAAATAAACAAATAAATTATTTTATTGAATTATAAAATAAACAAATGAATAAAAAAATAATTGTTTTGTTTAATAAATTACTAAATAAGTGAATGAATGAATTATTAAATAACTAAATTATTTGATTGAATAAAATGTCATTTATTTATTTGTTTGTTTTTATTAAATAAATTAATAAAAAAATCCTTTGAGCTAAAATAATTTCTTGTGCTTCTGCAAAAATTTTAAGTTAATATTTTTTTAAGTTAATACATTTTATTACATTTGATTCAGTTTGTATGTTTATTAAATAAATGAATAAATAAATGAATAAATTATTTAAAAAATAAATGAATAAATTATTTTATTACATTTATAAATTAGTAATTTGTTTATTTTTTGTTTATTAAATAAGACTGAATAAATGATTTTATTAAATTATAAAATAAATGCACTTTTGTCATGCATACATACATGCACTTTTATGATGGACAGATGCGCTTTTATGATGGATAGATGCACTTTTATGATGGATAGATGCACTTTTATGATGGATAGATGCACTTTTATCATGGATAGATGCACTTTTATGATAGACAGATGCACTTTTATGATGGACAGATGCACTTTTATGATGGATAGATGCACTTTAATGATGATTGATGCACTTTAATGATGATTGATGCACTTTTATGATGGATAGATGCACTTTTATGATGATTGATGCACTTTAATGATGGATAGATGCACTTTTATGATGGATAGATGCACTTTAATGATGGGTAAATGCACTTTAATGATGATTGATGCACTTTAATGATGGATAGATGCACTTTAATGATGGATAGATGCACTTTAATGATGGATAGATGCACTTTAATGATGGACAGATGCACTTTTATGATGGATAGATGCACTTTAATGATGATTGATGAACTTTAATGATGGACAGATGCACTTTTATGGACTTCAAAACAGAAACAGCCATTCACTGCCATTATAGAGCCAGGACATTTATTAATATAACTCTGATTGTATTCGTCTGACAGAAGAATGTCATAAACACCTAGGATGGCTTGAGGGAGAGTAAATCATGGGCTAATTTTCAGTTTTGGGTGAACAATCCCTTTAATGGTGCGGTCAGGCTGACAGACTCTCTGTATATGTGAAAAGAGTGTGTGTCATTATTGGAGCTGTTGTGTAATGTCATAAATGTCAAGTGTGTGTAGTCTCCAGCGCTTTATTATTCGTTTAAAGGCCGCCGCTTCTGACGGCCGTGTGACACACTAAAGACACTTTTCAGCGTTTGAGGCTCTTTTAAAACGGGTCAAGATCCGACTGAAGGGGTTCGTGTTCAGATTAATTACTCATCGCTCAGTCTTTCACATCCACTTTCTGTCAGATATGAGACTCGGTGAAGAACTGGCCATCAGTGTAATGCCACTCGCTGCCAAACAGAGAGTGCAATGAGAGAGGGTTTTATTTCCCTTTTCCTTTTTTTTCAAGTGAACACAAGATAATGTAACCATTATTTTATATTTATTATATTTAAAATAATTATTTATAAATTATAATTTAGTTCACTTATATTCATATAAATAAGTGTAAGTGTGTGTGTATGTGTATATATATATATATATATATATATATATATATATATATATATATATATATACACTGTACACACACACACACACACACACACACACACACACACACACAGATACAGTACCGGTCAGTTTAGACACATTGATATTTTTAAGTCTTTTATGCTCATCAAGCCTGCATTTATTTGATAAAAAATCAAATCAAATCTGCATTTTTGACATTTTATTTAAATATGTGCAAAAATCGAACCTTTCACTGAAGTAAAATAATTGAAAGTGGGGGGGAAATCACATTATGAAATAAATGCTTTTCTCCAAAACACGTTGGGAACAATTGTTTGCCCCCTGTTATTAAATACTATTTGCAACCTCTTCTTTCCAAGATAACAGCTCTGAGTCTCCTCCTATAATGCCTGATGAGTTTGGAGAACACCTGACCAGAGATCAGAGACCATTCCTCCATACAGAATCTCTCCATCCTGTTCTCCGTTATAAGATGTCTAGCACAGGCTGTCAGGTTTAGATTTTTTATCTGTTGGTATTTGATCGAATCCGTGGTGCCATGTATCTGAACAAGATGTCCAGGACCTCTGGCAGAAAATTAGGCCCACAGCATTAACGATACAGCAGAGTATTTCATTTTACACATGGGGTACCTTTTTATCCCTGTGTGCACCAAACCCATCTTAAGTGCTTGCTGCCAAAAAAGCGAATGTTTTTGTTTCATCTGACCATAGAACCAGGGTTCTAAATTAACTTTTTTGATCACCAGCCAATGTGGCTGGTAACTTTCTAAAGTTACCAGCCAATCAGAATATCCACTAGCCAATTTTTTTTTTTTTTTTTTTTTTTTTTTTTTGAGTAGGCTATACATGTGGCAATCCTGACAATACATGACGACTTTATTGTGATCAAACACTAGCCATTCATGACCCGTCAGCCATTTGGCATTACATTTTCTTAGTTTCTCTGTCGATACCCTCCTCATCCCCTGCCTCGTTCCTCTTCTCGCCTCCAGAAGTCTGTCCCAACCACTGCCGCATTTCGTTTAATATTAACCTAGTTTACTAGCCAACTCCGTTTGTCTTATTTCTTGTGTTTTCTGTGTTCGTTCGTTTCCATGGTTTCTCGCAAACTTTAGGCTAAAGAAAACTCAGAAAAAAGTTTCTGTAATTAACAGAAGAAAGACAATATAAGTTGCACTGTAGTTTCCACAAGTGTAATGCTGCCGACATTAACAGAAAATAAAATAATAAATGTTCCGTTCCGCCCCTCCGTGTTCGGCGATCAGGTTTCGTTCTCTCGCAGCCAGTAACTTCACGAGCGTGTCTTTTCCGCTCCGTTCTCTTCCGTGTGTGAGTGTGTGTGTGTCAGCGCTGCGCTCTCTGCTCAATGTTCTGCTCTGTCGTTAACGGGCCAAATGCTCGAATCATGTACCGCTCGGCGATCACGCACTGGAAAAGCGTGAAATTTAGAGATGGATAAACGCAATTTACACACTTAGGAGGTGGGTAAATGCTATTTCCGAATTTTGGGAGGTGCGTAAACGGCGTTTACGTGCGTTTAGCCTCCACTACATCCCTGCATGTAGTGGCTCATGCATCACCGGCCAAACTGGCTAGTAAGTTTTTATTAACACCCGCCAAAATGAATTTTAACCCGCATTTGGCGGGTTGGCGGGTGTTAATTTAGAACCCTGCATAGAACCCGTCCCGTTTGAAGTTACAGTCGTGTCGCGACTACTTTTCAAATGTTCTATGGTCAGATGAAACAAAAACATTCGCTTTTTTGGCAGAAAACACTTAAGATGGGTTTGGTTCATACAGGGATAAAAAAGTACCCCATGTGTAAAATGAAATACTCTGCTGTATCTTTAATGCTGTGGAAATACCAACAGATAAAAAATCTAAACCTGAGCGCCTGTGCTAGACATCTTATAACGGAGAACAGGATGGAGAGATTCTGTATGGAGGAATGGTCTCTGATCTCTGGTCAGGTGTTCTCCAAACTCATCAGGCATTATAGGAGAAGACTCAGAGCTGTTATCTTGGAAAGAAGAGGTTGCAAAAAGTATTTAATAAAAGGGGGCAAACAATTGTTCCCAACGTGTTTTGGAGAAAAGCATTTATTTCCTAATGTGATTTTCCCCCCCACTTTCAATTATTTTACTTCAGTGAAAGGTTAGATTTTTGCACATTTTTTAAATAAAATATCAAAAGGATTAAAAATGCAGATTTATTTTTTACAGCCATATTTTATCATATTTACCAAGGCGGCAAACAATTTTCACACCACTATATATATATATATTATGTATATATATATTATGTATATATATATTATGTATTTAATATGTATATATGTATTTTATTTATTTAATTTCTTTTATTTGATTCTTTATTGATTTGTAATTGAATTATATTTTTATGCAATTTAATTTAGTTATTTTTACTTATTTATGTTATTGTGACATTGAATATATATATATATATATTTGAGAATGGAAATGTGCTACTGTTATGATACTGTTAATTTATTTCATTTATTAATTTATATTGTTCATTTATACTGTTATAATTCATTTATTTGTTATTTTGGAGCTTGACCGTCAGTTCTCCATCACTTTCACTGCATTGAAAAGCTCTGCCATCATAATTCCTGAAAAATGCACATATTTTCACTGTGCCGAAGAGTTTGGAACGACACGAGGGCGAGTAAATGATGACAGATTTGTTCATCTTGGGCCTGTAATGGCGAGCTAACAGAGAAACACCTGCTTTAATGGAGCTGTTGACGTGACGTCCCTGAACACATGCAGAAACGTGATCAATCTTCAGTCTGTGCCCCACTGAGGCCTGCAATACATCTTCATTTCAACAGGGTTGTTGTAAATGTCACTTAATGAAAAACATCACAGCGTATGACAAATGTGTGTGAAGTGGCGGCCACTTAACGGAGACGTTTAACAAGTTCGGATCGCATGCGTTTCTTCTCTTCACGTGACACACACTCGCTCGCAATCTTGAGTTGTATTTCACAACAGCGCTTTATAATCTGCAACCCTACGATGATTCCTGAGAAACGCTCTCGCAGCCACGACCCCTGGGGGACGAGATTCAGCATCTGGATCTTCACAGCTGGAAATAAGTGATGTGATCTGGGACGTGCAGTGAGGAAGAGCTGATAATGTGCGGGTTATCTGACGCTCTTCATCGTGTGTGTGTGTGTGTGTGTGTGTGTGTGCAGGAGGCCAGAGACTCAGAGATATGTATTCATATTCATATTCATGTCACTTTCACATGCAGTCAGCCAGACAGTATCGCACAACACAAGCAAAGATTCAAAAATGAGTTTAAATATTGTTTCAAATTTTGTTATGTGTACATTTATTTCTATATTATTCATTTATAATCAATTAAAATGCGAATTATTTTTTATTTATATTTTATACATTTTAATAAAAAAAAAATATATATATATAAAAAAGATCTGCACACGCCAATAGGTTTTGGGTTGAACTTTATTTGTGGCGTCTGGACAATAAGACCCTGTGAGTTTTTCGGCCTATTTTCGTGTGTATATCTTTTTTCTGATTTTTTTTTTTATATTAAAATGTATAAAGATAAATAAAAAAATAATTCAACAAACAATTTTAATTGATTATAAATTAATAATACTGTATATAAATACATTTATAAGTAACAAAATTTGAAACAATATTTAAACTCATTTTTGAATCTTTGCTTGTGTTGTGCGATACTGTCTGGCTTGACTGCATGTGAAAGCGACATGAATATGAATATGAATACATATCTCTGAGTCTCTTTTGGATCTACGCACCGCAAGAAAGATATTGCATTCATCTGTTTGTAATTAGTGTTTAGCGCTACGCCTTTTCATCCCCTACATATTAATATATGAAATATATTATATATAGTCATATTGATGTCGCTTTCACATGTCAGGGTTAGTGCGCGTGCACATGAAGGGGGGGGGGGGGGGGGGGGGTGGGAGTTAGCTAGAGGAGAGATGTCCTAACAACGACTAACGTTAAAATTGTATATTCTTGAGAATTTTGATATGACCGACACACGACCAAAGAGACGACCTTCCGATGAACAAATAACAAAGAATAGGGAAAAGGAGAAGGAACGCGAAGTCCCGAATGTACATCGGAAAAGCGTTCAAAAGGTGGCGAGAACTCCGCCGGCAGAAGGGCTTCCAATCCGACGTTCAGGTGTTTCTGCTGGACAGGGTCAATCCAGTCTGGTTTTTCTAAACGGTTCATGACTGTTTCAGGAAGCACGGGAGGGAGGGGGAGGGATGAGGAGGAGGGAGGGTCGAGCTAGCCTCCATTTTGTTTGACAATACTTCGAACATCAACAAGAAGTGACGTCACCCAACATCGCTTAGAGCAGCTTTAAATTAGGGATAATGTACATCCAGGCGTTTGTTATCTCAGAATAAACCCCGACAGGGTGATGAGGCCCCCGACGCGAAGCGGATTTCAGATTAAACTGTTTTAAAATCGTACATGTTTGTATCTCATAATCCAACAGTGTACAAAACTATAGTCACAAAAAGGCCGCCGCTGCGTTTGTATGAAACAAGAGAGAGCGAGTCCACGATACTGGATGGCATAGTTGAATAACTCTACACTAAATATTGATTCAGCTGAGTTATCTCACCAATCTTTTATTTTATTATCTCACCAATATTTTATTATCTCACCAAACGGAAAATTTTCACGAGAAAAAAAAGTTCCGGGCGAGTGTATAGAGTTCAGTGACCCGGATGAGCCTGTGTTTCTGTTTTCTGTTTCTGTTATCTGGGAATAATATTCGATTAACCAATCAGAATCAAGTATTCCACAGAGCCATGTAATCATTTATAATAAATTTTGTTTTATATTTTATACATTTTAATATAAAATATAAATGCACTTGAGTAATAATATCTCAGTGATTGTTGAGTTTCTGTGATGGGCCGCATCGTCTCGTTCGTGAGTTGAACTCGTTAGATGAGTTCTTCCGTTTATTATTCTGTCGTTCATGAGTTAAACTCGTTAGATGATTTCTTCCATTTATTATTCTGTCGTTCATGAGTTAAACTCGTTAGATGAGTTCTTCCGTTTATTATTCTGTCGTTCATGAGTTAAACTCGTTAGATGATTTCTTCCGTTTATTATTCTGTCGTTCGTGAGTTAAACTCGTTAGATGAGTTCTTCCGTTTATTATTCTGTCGTTCATGAGTTAAACTCGTTAGATGATTTCTTCCGTTTATTATTCTGTCGTTCGTGAGTTAAACTCGTTAGATGAGTTCTTCCGTTTATTATTCTGTCGTTCGTGAGTTAAACTCGTTAGATGAGTTCTTCCGTTTATTATTCTGTCGTTCATGAGTTAAACTCGTTAGATGATTTCTTCCGTTTATTATTCTGTTGTTCATGAGTTAAACTCGTTAGATGATTTCTTCCGTTTATTATTCTGTCGTTTGTGAGTTAAACTCGTTAGATGAGTTCTTCCGTTTATTATTCTGTCGTTTGTGAGTTAAACTCGTTAGATGAGTTCTTCCGTTTATTATTCTGTCGTTTGTGAGTTAAACTCGTTAGATGAGTTCTTCCGTTTATTATTCTGTCGTTCATGAGTTAAACTCGTTAGATGATTTCTTCCGTTTATTATTCTGTCGTTCGTGAGTTAAACTCGTTAGATGAGTTCTTCCGTTTATTATTCTGTCGTTTGTGAGTTAAACTCGTTAGATGAGTTCTTCCGTTTATTATTCTGTCGTTCATGAGTTAAACTCGTTAGATGAGTTCTTCCGTTTATTATTCTGTCGTTCGTGAGTTAAACTCGTTAGATGAGTTCTTCCATTTATTATTCTGTCGTTCGTGAGTTAAACTCGTTAGATGAGTTCTTCCGTTTATTATTCTGTCATGAGTTAAAATCGTTAGATGAGTTCTTCCGTTTATTATTCTGTCGTCCGTGAGTTAAACTCGTTAGATGAGTTCTTCCGTTTATTATTCTGTCGTTCGTGAGTTAAACTCGTTAGATGAGTTCTTCCATTTATTATTCTGTCGTTTGTGAGTTAAACTCGTTAGATGAGTTCTTCCGTTTATTATTCTGTCATGAGTTAAACTCGTTAGATGAGTTCTTCCGTTTATTATTCTGTCGTTCGTGAGTTAAACTCGTTAGATGAGTTCTTCTGTTTATTATTCTGTCATGAGTTAAACTCGTTAGATGAGTTCTTCTGTTTATTATTCTGTCGTTCGTGAGTTAAACTCGTTAGATGAGTTCTTCCGTTTATTATTCTGTCGTTCGTGAGTTAAACTCGTTAGATGAGTTCTTCCATTTATTATTCTGTCGTTTGTGAGTTAAACTCGTTAGATGAGTTCTTCCGTTTATTATTCTGTCGTTCGTGAGTTAAACTCGTTAGATGAGTTCTTCCATTTATTATTCTGTCGTTTGTGAGTTAAACTCGTTAGATGAGTTCTTCCATTTATTATTCTGTCGTTTGTGAGTTAAACTCGTTAGATGAGTTCTTCCATTTATTATTCTGTCGTTTGTGAGTTAAACTCGTTAGATGAGTTCTTCCGTTTATTATTCTGTCGTTCGTGAGTTAAACTCGTTAGATGAGTTCTTCCATTTATTATTCTGTCGTTTGTGAGTTAAACTCGTTAGATGAGTTCTTCCATTTATTATTCTGTCGTTTGTGAGTTAAACTCGTTAGATGAGTTCTTCCGTTTATTATTCTGTCGTTCGTGAGTTAAACTCGTTAGATGAGTTCTTCCATTTATTATTCTGTCGTTTGTGAGTTAAACTCGTTAGATGAGTTCTTCCGTTTATTATTCTGTCGTTCGTGAGTTAAACTCGTTAGATGAGTTCTTCCGTTTATTATTCTGTCGTTAGTGAGTTAAACTCGTTAGATGAGTTCTTCTGTTTATTATTCTGTCGTCCGTGAGTTAAACTCGTTAGATGAGTTCTTCCATTTATTATTCTGTCGTTTGTGAGTTAAACTCGTTAGATGAGTTCTTCCGTTTATTATTCTGTCATGAGTTAAACTCGTTAGATGAGTTCTTCCGTTTATTATTCTGTCGTTCGTGAGTTAAACTCGTTAGATGAGTTCTTCTGTTTATTATTCTGTCATGAGTTAAACTCGTTAGATGAGTTCTTCCGTTTATTATTCTGTCGTTTGTGAGTTAAACTCGTTAGATGAGTTCTTCTGTTTATTATTCTGTCGTTCGTGAGTTAAACTCGTTAGATGAGTTCTTCCATTTATTATTCTGTCGTTTGTGAGTTAAACTCGTTAGATGAGTTCTTCCGTTTATTATTCTGTCGTTCGTGAGTTAAACTCGTTAGATGAGTTCTTCCATTTATTATTCTGTCGTTTGTGAGTTAAACTCGTTAGATGAGTTCTTCCATTTATTATTCTGTCGTTTGTGAGTTAAACTCGTTAGATGAGTTCTTCCGTTTATTATTCTGTCGTTCGTGAGTTAAACTCGTTAGATGAGTTCTTCCATTTATTATTCTGTCGTTTGTGAGTTAAACTCGTTAGATGAGTTCTTCCGTTTATTA
Organism: Squalius cephalus; assembly: GCF_949319135.1. Classification (NCBI taxonomy): domain Eukaryota; kingdom Metazoa; phylum Chordata; class Actinopteri; order Cypriniformes; family Leuciscidae; genus Squalius; species Squalius cephalus. The sequence continues at coordinate 1,362,123 of NC_137137.1, forward strand.
TTCTGTCATGAGTTAAACTCGTTAGATGAGTTCTTCCGTTTATTATTCTGTCGTTCGTGAGTTAAACTCGTTAGATGAGTTCTTCCATTTATTATTCTGTCGTTTGTGAGTTAAACTCGTTAGATGAGTTCTTCCGTTTATTATTCTGTCGTTCGTGAGTTAAACTCGTTAGATGAGTTCTTCCATTTATTATTCTGTCATGAGTTAAACTCGTTAGATGAGTTCTTCCATTTATTATTCTGTCGTTCGTGAGTTAAACTCGTTAGATGAGTTCTTCCATTTATTATTCTGTCGTTTGTGAGTTAAACTCGTTAGATGAGTTCTTCCGTTTATTATTCTGTCGTTCGTGAGTTAAACTCGTTAGATGAGTTCTTCCATTTATTATTCTGTCGTTTGTGAGTTAAACTCGTTAGATGAGTTCTTCCGTTTATTATTCTGTCATGAGTTAAACTCGTTAGATGAGTTCTTCCGTTTATTATTCTGTCGTTCGTGAGTTAAACTCGTTAGATGAGTTCTTCCATTTATTATTCTGTCGTTTGTGAGTTAAACTCGTTAGATGAGTTCTTCCGTTTATTATTCTGTCGTTCGTGAGTTAAACTCGTTAGATGAGTTCTTCCATTTATTATTCTGTCGTTCGTGAGTTAAACTCGTTAGATGAGTTCTTCCATTTATTATTCTGTCGTTTGTGAGTTAAACTCGTTAGATGAGTTCTTCCGTTTATTATTCTGTCGTTCGTGAGTTAAACTCGTTAGATGAGTTCTTCCATTTATTATTCTGTCGTTTGTGAGTTAAACTCGTTAGATGAGTTCTTCCGTTTATTATTCTGTCATGAGTTAAACTCGTTAGATGAGTTCTTCCGTTTATTATTCTGTCGTTCGTGAGTTAAACTCGTTAGATGAGTTCTTCTGTTTATTATTCTGTCATGAGTTAAACTCGTTAGATGAGTTCTTCCGTTTATTATTCTGTCGTTCGTGAGTTAAACTCGTTAGATGAGTTCTTCCGTTTATTATTCTGTCGTTTGTGAGTTAAACTCGTTAGATGAGTTCTTCCGTTTATTATTCTGTCGTTCGTGAGTTAAACTCGTTAGATGAGTTCTTCTGTTTGTTATTCTGTCGTTTGTGAGTTAAACTCGTTAGATGAGTTTTTCTGTTTATTATTCTGTCGTTTTTGAGTTAAACTCGTTAGATGAGTTCTTCCGTTTATTATTCTGTCATGAGTTAAACTCGTTAGATGAGTTCTTCCGTTTATTATTCTGTCATGAGTTAAACTCGTTAGATGAGTTCTTCTGTTTATTAGAGCTGTTGTTCTGCATCGGGACTTTAATCATCACATCAATCCAACAGAAAGAGTAAAAGAGTAGATGAGAGTTTAATGGCTTTATTAGACCTCCACCAAATGTATACATATATTTAAATATTTTAATATTAGTAATTATTTATTTTAAATGTATTTATTCATTTATGATCAATGAAAATGTAAATAATAATATATATAACAATTGAAGTAATGTGTGTATTTATTTATATTAGAATTTAAATAATAGTTTATATATTTATTTAGCTGGAAATGTATTTATTTATTCCTTTAATATTTAAATGAATTATATTTAAGAGAATAGGGAATTTAAATTATTACTTTTTATATTACTTATAAATGTATAAAAGTTATTTAGTTATTATTATTTATATAATTTATTTATATAAATTGGAATTATTTAATTCAGGATTTTTGTGTATATTTGTATTATTTTTACTTAATTTATTAATTTTATTTATATCTATAGATTAAATTATAAAAATATAAATAAATGTACACAATATTTGTATGTTTGTAGTGTGTGAGGGATTGTGGGCCGGTGCCGGTCAGTCGTGTGTCTGTGATTCTGCTGACGTGTGTGTGTGTGTGTGTGTGTGTGTGTGTGAGTGATGCAGATGTGATTCTGCTGATGTGTGTGTGTGTGTGTGTGTGTGTGTGTGTGTGATGCAGATGTGATTCTGCTGACTTGTGTGTGTGTGATTCAATGATACAGATGTGATTCTGCTGACGTGTGTGTGTGTGTGTGTGTGTGTGTGTGTGTGTGTGTGATGCAGATGTGATTTTGCTGACGTGTGTGTGTGTTTCAGTGATGCAGATGTGATTCTGCTGACGTGTGTGTGTGTTTCAGTGATGCAGATGTGACTCTGCTGACGTGTGTGTGTGTGTGTGATGCAGATGTGATTCTGCTGACGTGTGTGTGTGTGTGATGCAGATGTGATTCTGCTGACGTGTGTGTGTGTGTGTGGATTGCAGATGTGATTCTGCTGACGTGTGTGTGTGTGTGTGTGTTTCAGTGATGCAGATGTTATTCTGCTGACGTGTGTGTGTGTGTGATGCAGATGTGATTCTGCTGACGTGTGTGTGTGTTTCAGTGATGCAGATGTGATTCTGCTGACGTGTGTGTGTGTGTGTGTGGATTGCAGATGTGATTCTGCTGACGTGTGTGTGTGTGTGTGTGTTTCAGTGATGCAGATGTGATTCTGCTGACGTGTGTGTGTGTGTGATGCAGATGTGATTCTGCTGACGTGTGTGTGTGTTTCAGTGATGCAGATGTGATTCTGCTGACGTGTGTGTGTGTGTGTGTGTTTCAGTGATGCAGATGTGATTCTGCTGACGTGTGTGTGTGTGTGATGCAGATGTGATTCTGCTGACGTGTGTGTGTGTTTCAGTGATGCAGATGTGATTCTGCTGACGTGTGTGTGTGTGTGTGATGCAGATGTGATTCTGCTGACGTGTGTGTGTGTGTGAGATGCAGATGTGATTGTGTTGAGAAGATCTCAGCAGTTTCTTCAATTAATGCAGAGACAAAGAGACTCAAATGAGTCATAATGTTCATTTCATTCCCATCATATCCCTCATGGATCATCATCATCGGTGTCATGTCTGCTGCTCTCCACTGCGTCCATGTTCCTCATCATTATACTGGGAATTATTGCTCTGATTGATTGTGTGTGTGTGTGTGTGTGTGTGTGTGTGTGTGTGTGTGTGTGTGTGTGTGTGTAATTCTGTTCGTCCATTTTGATTTTCCAAGTCTCAGAATAACTGCTAGTAGTTTTATTTTGATTTTCTTGAGATTTGTTTAGACTGTTGATATTTTGTCCACTAGTCCACGTGTGTGTGTGTGTGTGTGTGTGTGTGTGTGTGTGTGTGTGTGTGTGTGTGTAATGAGAACAGATTTAAACACACTGTTCTGCTGAATCGTATCGCTAGAGATCGGCTCTTCTAGCTTGTCGAATCGGATCGGTCTCAGTCCTCGTCACGCTTCTACTGTACTAGAGGGTTTCTAACTTTACAGATTCTCAAACTCCACTGAGTGTGTGTGTGTGTGTGTGTGTGTGTGTGTGTGTGTGTGTGTGTGTGTGTGTGTGTGTGTGTGTGTGTGTGTGTATGTGTGTGTGTGATGGGTAGGGTTAGTGTAAGGTAATAGAATATACAGTTTGTACAGTATAAAAATCATTACGCCTATGGAGAATCCCCACAAAGATAGTCAACTAGACGTGTGTGTGTGTGTGTGTGTGTGTGTGTGTGTGTGTGTGTGTGTGTGTGGTTGAGAGGTTTGATCTCATTAAACACAGCCGTCCGTCTGATCATGTGACTGTGACTCAATCAACAGCGTCTTATAAAGCCACATCAAAGCAGATGTCCCTAAACCCCCCCCCCCCCCCACGCACACGCACACACACACTCACTCACTCACTCACTCACTCACTCACTCACACACACACACATACACACACACACACAGACACACACACACACACACACTTGAATCTAACGTGCTGTTTATCTGTCAGCTTGTTGGTAAAACAGCACATTTGAATTTCTCACGCACTCATGCATGTTCTCATCACATCCCATGTTTTATTTATTGTTGTTGTGTTTAATTGGAGTGTGTGTGAGGATGTGCGATTGTCGTCTGCAGGAGAACATCAGCATGTTTCTACACTCACCCGTCCGTGAGGCTTTAATGAATGTGAGGGAACGTGGCGTTTGAGTTATAAATGCAGAACGAACCCGCGCCGCTTGATGTTCATTACACACTTTCATCAAACACACACTTTCATCAAACACACACTTTCATCAAACACACACTTTCATCAAACACACACTGGATAAAATCTAGTAGGGGTTTCAAAAACTCATATAGAGACCATATAGAAATGTATTTAAGAATATATATATATATATATATATATATATATATATAATGTTTTTATTTTTTCATAATATTTATTTTATGGTCTATAAAATATAGAATGTAATGTGTGTGTGTGTGTATATATACAGTGAGGAGAATAAGTATTTGAACACCCTGCTATTTTGCAAGTTCTCCCACTTGGAAATCATGGAGGGGTCTGAAATTGTCATCGAAGGTGCATGTCCACTGTGAGAGACATAATCAAAAAAAATATAAAAAAATCCAGAAATCAAAATATATGATTTTTTTAACCATTTATTTGTATGATACAGCTGCAAATAAGTATTTGAACACCTGTCTATCAGCTAGAATTCTGACCCTCAAAGACCTGTTAGTCTGCCTTTAAAATGTCCACCTCCACTCCATTATCCTAAATTAGATGCACCTGTTTGAGGTCGTTAGCTGCATAAAGACACCTGTCCACCCCATACAATCAGTAAGAATCCAACTACTAACATGGCCTAGACCAAAGAGCTGTCCAAAGACACTAGAGACAAAATTGTACACCTCCACAAGGCTGGAAAGGGCTACGGGGAAATTGCCAAGCAGCTTGGTGAAAAAAGGTCCACTGTTGGAGCAATCATTAGAAAATGGAAGAAGCTAAACATGACTGTCAATCTCCCTCGGACTGGGGCTCCATGCAAGATCTCACCTCGTGGGGTCTCAATGATCCTAAGAAAGGTGAGAAATCAGCCCAGAACTACACGGGAGGAGCTGGTCAATGACCTGAAAAGAGCTGGGACCACCGTTTCCAAGGTTACTGTTGGTAATACACTAAGACGTCATGGTTTGAAATCATGCATGGCACGGAAGGTTCCCCTGCTTAAACCAGCACATGTCAAGGCCCGTCTTAAGTTTGCCAATGACCATTTGGATGATCCAGAGGAGTCATGGGAGAAAGTCATGTGGTCAGATGAGACCAAAATAGAACTTTTTGGTCATAATTCCACTAAACGTGTTTGGAGGAAGAAGAATGATGAGTACCATCCCAAGAACACCATCCCTACTGTGAAGCATGGGGGTGGTAGCATCATGCTTTGGGGGTGTTTTTCTGCACATGGGACAGGGCGACTGCACTGTATTAAGGAGAGGATGACCAGGGCCATGTATTGCAAGATTTTGGGGAACAACCTCCTTCCCTCAGTTAGAGCATTGAAGATGGGTCGAGGCTGGGTCTTCCAACATGACAATGACCCGAAGCACACAGCCAGGATAACCAAGGAGTGGCTCTGTAAGAAGCATATCAAGGTTCTGGCGTGGCCTAGCCAGTCTCCAGAACTAAACCCAAGAGAGAATCTTTGGAGGGAGCTCAAACTCCGTGTTTCTCAGCGACAGCCCAGAAACCTGACTGATCTAGAGAAGATCTGTGTGGAGGAGTGGGCCAACATCCCTCCTGCAGTGTGTGCAAACCTGGTGAAAAACTACAGGAAACGTTTGACCTCTGTAATTGCAAACAAAGGCTACTGTACCAAATATTAACATTGATTTTCTCAGGTGTTCAAATACTTATTTGCAGCTGTATCATACAAATAAATAGTTAAAAAAATCACACATTGTGATTTCTGGATTTTTTTTTTTAGATTATGTCTCTCACAGTGGACATGCACCTACGATGACAATTTCAGACCCCTCCATGATTTCTAAGTGGGAGAACTTGCAAAATAGCATATAATTATATAATTATAATTATTTCATGTGTAATTTTTTTAAATGGTTTTATTAAATTTTTATTTAACATTTTAATTCATAATACCTCCTATATGGTCTATATATTATAATATATGGATCAATATAGAAGATCAGCAGATGTTTATCAGTGTTTGTGTAGTAACTGTATCTGAAGTGTCACTGGTGTGTGTTTACAAACAGAAACACATTCATGCATCCGTCCTGATGTGTGTGTGTGTGTGTGTGTGTTTGGATATTGACTTACAGCATCATAATGATGTACAGCGTTGAATAATAAACCATGATGTTCTGCTGTTCTCCCGGGATGATCCTGATTATCAGTTTAACAATCAACATCACGAATCCCCGTCCCTCCAGGAGATGCGAGACGCACATGAATATTTATATCTCATTATTGTTATCATAACTCACGGCTAATCAAAACCTCTCTGTGTCTCTCTCTTCATGTATCGTGACGGCGGCCGGTTCTTCGTGACCTCTTCATCCTCCTCATCCTCCTCATCTTCAGGTAAAAGAGCTTCACATGCTTCAGACTCGAGTGCACATCATTTTCTGTCAATATTATTATTATTAATAATATTATATATCTGGGCACAGGCGCTTGTTTTGAGCTCATCATTCATTTGTCTTTGGCACAAAGCAGATATTTTGGCCCGTCGAGCAGAAACCGGATGATTTGAAGTGACAAACTGTGTGTGTGTGTGTGTGTGTGTGTGTGTGTGTGTGTGTGTGAGGATCATCTGCAGCATTAGAGGATTGTGTTCCTCTTCAGATCATAAATCAGGTTCAGGGTTCCCATTAAAACTGTGATTTAAAAGGCCACATTCATGGATCTTGATAATTATATAGTTCTGCTCTGATTCATCGTCCTGCTCGAACCTCAGGATGGTTTTGGCTTCGTTAGAGGCGTTCGCACACGGAGAACTTTAATCCTTCATGGATTATATTGGCTAAATGTTGTGGGAACCCTGTAGATTTCGCTGAACTGGAAGTATTTATGATGTCAGGATTTTTCACTTTATTTAAACATTTTTTTTTAACTTTGACAAGAAGATTTTGGTGAATCTGGTCCTCTGGAACTGACGCCGTTTGGAGATGTTTTGGTGTGTTTTTACCGTTATTGATCATTTATTTTCGGGATTTATGGATTTTATGGGCTGAATGTTGTGGGAACCCTGTAGATTTTGCTGGACTGGAAGTATTTATGATTTATTTTAAGAAATTTCTTAACTTTGACAAGAAGATTTTAGTGAATCTGGTCCTCTGGAACTGACGCCGTTTGCAGCGGCGGCCTTAAGCATCTGGGGGCCGTTTCAATAACTAATATGGGGCCCTACCCACATAAAACATAAACATAATTGAGCAGAAAAAGCAAGGATTCCTGTTGGTTTCCATCAATGGTATATTATTTTATTACGTGCACTTTCAGCTTCATGAACAGGCAGCTCAACATAGAAATAATCCAACCTTATTTGATTAAAACTATATACAATTACACTCACCTAAAGGATTATTAGGAACACCTGTTCAATTTCTCATTAATGCAATTATCTAATCAACCAATCACATGGCAGTTGCTTAAATGCATTTAGGGGTGTGGTCCTGGTCAAGACAATCTCCTGAACTCCAAACTGAATGTCAGAATGGGAAAGAAAGGTGATTTAAGCAATTTTGAGCGTGGCATGGTTGTTGGTGCCAGATGGGCCGGTCTGAGTATTTCACAATCTGCTCAGTTACTGGGATTTTCACGCACAACCATTTCTAGGGTTTACAAAGAATGGTGTGAAAAGGGAAAAACATCCAGTGTGCGGCAGTCCTGTGGGCGAAAATGCCTTGTTGATGCTAGAGGTCAGAGGAGAATGGGCCGACTGATTCAAGCTGATAGAAGAGCAACTTTGACTGAAATAACCACTCGTTACAACCGAGGTATGCAGCAAAGCATTTGTGAAGCCACA